>NC_132929.1:45752500-45970666 GCF_047675955.1 Chlorocebus sabaeus | reverse complement strand
CAGGGCTTATGATCACTGCACCATAGTCCAACCTATTTCTGACTAACACAAACCTGTTATTGAGAGACTAATGAAAATATTTTCAAGTCACTCCCCAGTCAAATGAAAGAGAGTAGAATGGCACATCTGGCCCCTGAGTCAGGAAATTTGAGCTCTAGTTCTATTAATATCTCTGTCAACCGATTGCTGTGTAAATTGGGCAAGTCTCTTGGCCTCTCTGGACCTCAGTTTCCTCATCATCTGTCATGTGGTTGAGTCACATGAAATGATATTATTCATTAAGACAAGAAATACAGGAAGAGGTTCAGGTTTATGGGGAAAGACCTGAGTTCCATTTGGTACCTGTTGAGTGTTTCATAGGCATACGGTAGGTTGGGGGCAAGGATAAAAACGGGGCTGGAGATATGGATTGGAGGTCATAGAGAAAAGATAGTGGCTAAAGATGTTATGAATGAGGTAGCTGGCAGGGAACACAATCAGGAAAATAAGGAAAGAGGGCCCTTTGAAAAGAAAACACGAAGAAGCTAAGTCCAGAGACATGAAGTAACAGGCCTGAGATTACATGGTAGGCTAGTATCAAAGGTGGAACTAGATCTGGAACTCTAGCCCCAGACCCCAGGGCTCTATCCCTTGTCAGCACAGAGAAACTGGGAGCCTGCAGATGGTGAGGCATATACCAGTGAATGCTGGGATGCTGATCACCTGTGCGTTTTGGGTCACTTCTACAGGAATCAGCTTCCCTGTCTGTATAATAAAAATATGGTTTTGACATAGTAAGGGGCTTTGTGATTTGTAAACTACCTTCATAACCATTATCTTATCTGGCTCTTAAAATTGCCCTTTGAGGAAGGCAGGGTACACAGGTAAATCAAGGCTCAGAGAGATAAAGTGTGCCTGGATCTCTTGACTATAGGTCGGGTCCCCTCACATTGAACTCCCTTTTCAAGGACCATGAGCAGGGTTCCCCTCTGCCCAGACATTGCAGCCAAAGGCCAATCCCTGTAAGAAGCACCATCCACCCACCTACCCCTTTCTCTCCCTTGTTTCGATTCACTCACCCCAAGACCCTTTATTTCCTGCCATAAGAAACAAGTCACAAGTCATGGTATCCCTTGCTCGCTGGAAGTAACCACATTTCCTGGGGTTTTGCTGATGGGTCTGGGACGATGGGAAGAGGATCAGGGGCCACTTGGAGGGATAAGATAGCCATGGAGTTTCTCAGCCTTGCTGGCAGGTGAAGGGCATGACTCAAAGATGTTGACTCATGATGAAGTATAGCTTGAGAAAGGGTGGTCTGACCCCAAACAGGGATTTTAGAGTCTTTGCAATTTCTGGGTTCTAGAGGGGAAGATGGGTAACTGTTCTCTGAGACAACATGAAGGACTTAAGGCATTTTGTCAACCAAAGGCCAAGCTTTTCTAAAGGAGCCTATCCTGAGAACAACTCAAAGAAGATTCCAGTCCATTCCAACCCATCCCATCCACTCATCCAACAAATATTGATTGAAGCTACTCCCGCCTCTGCCCTCAAGGGCTGCCAGTAGAGAAGCGAGGAGACAAGAGGGAAAGCAGAATGCAGAATTTCCACCTAGAAGACCCAAAGTCAAAGCCTGATCAACCTGTTCCAGCTGTGTGGCCTTGGGCTAGTTACTTGGCTTTTCTCAACCTCATCTGCAAAATAGAGTTAATAATACCACCCAACTCCCTATGTCCCAGGGTGGCTTTGAAAATCAAGAGATCTTCTTTGACAAAGTGATGTGTAGGGTGTTATGAAGAGGATAAATCAAGCACTTATTTCCTAGGGATACAAGGTAGACAGCCACAAGTGCTGCTGGAGAGGCCCAGATAAGGGGCTATGAAGGCCCAGAGCAAGCGGAGGAGGGGAAGGAGTTGGGACAAGGGAAGGACTGAAGAAAAGAGGTAAGCTGTTGAAATTAAAGGATGGGCACAATCTCAAAAGGCAGAAATGGCAGAGAAAGGATATTTCAGCAGAGGACAGAGCAAGCCAAGATACAGAGGCCAGAAAGAAGAGAGTAGGTTCCAGAGACAGCACAAAAAAGCCATCAATATCTGCAGGGGGCCTGCGGGAGATAACGTTGCAACTGTATTTAGAGGAGATGACAGAGTGGCTTGAACACTAGGCGGAGACATTTGGACTTTATTTGGCAGGTGTGTGTGTGTGTGTGTGTGTGTGCGTGCAGCACGGTGGTTTTCACTGTGGACCCTGGACAACCAGCAGCATACCACTTAGGCACTTGTTAAAAATGCAGACTCCAGGCCCTGCCCCAGCCCTCCTGAAGCAGACATTCTCAGTGTGCAGCCCAGGAATCTGTACTTCTCAGGCTGTCCAGGAGATGCAAATGCCCTCCATGTGTGAGGCCCACCCGTGTACAGAGTCTGTCAGTGCCCTGCCCTGACCCTTTGTCTTGCCAGCTTCCGTCTGCCACCGTCAGAATCCCTTCAGCTAGAACCTAACTGTGGCCACTGGAGTCTGCACTCCCCCAGGCACAAAAAGACTGGTAGTGCCAGGAATTAACAGTCCTGGGGAGCAGCCCTCACCCAATGATTTGCAAGAGCTTGTGAGTCATAGCCCAGCTCCCTGGCACTCAGATGGTACAGCTCCGAGATCAAAGTTTTAGACTGTCTCCTGGGATTCCTCAGGAGGGTTGAGCCCTGGCACCCACAGTAGCCACTGGCTTGAGAATACCCCTGTCTGTACTGGGCACCTTCCCTCTCACTTTCACTTCTCTTCTTCCCGCTAGTGTTTTCTGGAACATCTCTCAAATGAACCACTTGCCCTTGAGTCCTTGACTCTGCTTTTGGAAGAAACCAAACAAGATCATTTGCATGTGGATGCAGGTGTGTGCGCATGGAGAGGGTCCGTGTTGGGAAGGGGTAGGGACGGGGAGTTGCTGACTTCCCAGCTGGGGAATGGCACTGGTAGACGAAGACCCTGGTAGCGGAGGCAGAGTGGTTTGGAAGTCAAAGACAGGAGGAAAAAGCACTGTTGAGACGTTGGCAAGAACGATGCAGGCACCTGAGGACTTGGTGAGGGAGGGCAGTGAGGAGAGGACCTCCTCCTAAAGCTAAACTGCCAAGCCTGGGCTGTGACCAATTGTAGGGTGTGAAAAAGCAAGAGGGGCCAAACCTCACACCAACTCCCTATTATTATTCCATTTCTTGGACAAAGAAACTGAGGCTTGAGGATGAGGTGACTTGCCCAGGGCCAGGCCTTGGAGCTAGTCCAAGATCTGAGGTCAGAACAGAAGCCTGCCTGGCCAGAGCCTGGTGTTTTCTTGCTGCCTTTGGTAATCCAGCCTCCAGGCCAGTCAGTTCCCTGGAGCCACACTGCGCCTTACTGCTGCTTTGATTTTTGTACCTCTGAAGATTCGGGTGTTAACTCTGGACAGAAAGGGGCCACTTGTCATCCAGCAAGGGTCTCTCACACATTCACAAGCATTTCCTCAGAACTCTAGTGCATCCCTCAAGAGAAAAACAAAGCAGCGTCTGCAGCCAGGTGGCCCAAGTTTGCAACCTAGCTCTTCTGTGCCACGGCTGTAAACCCGGGCAATTTACTTAGCATCTTGGTGCCTTGATTTCCTCATCTGTAAAGCAGGGATAAGGATGCATCACCTGAAACTCTTAGGAGAGTCTGATTGTTGGTGTTGCTGTTGTTGATCTTGCTCAGATTGTTCATTATGTTGCTAAGTTTGGAAAATGAAGGGTCAAACAAAACTGATTCTGTCACTTGTTTTTTATCACTTAACTCATAAAGTGGCAGAGCTGGGATTTCATCCCAGGATTGGCTGACACCACAGCCCCAGTGCTGAAATCAGCCCCCAAATGCTATGAGAGGGTAACATAATTAAATGCCAAAAACATTGGAAGAGTGTGGTTTGGCTCATTGCTTTTCTTTCCACATCTACCTGCTGGCATAGTCCCAGAGGGTGCAAGTTGAGGAATGCATTTCTATAAGTGCAGCCATTTTAGGGCCAGAGAAACAATGTCTTTGAGTAGAAATTAGGTCAAGGAATTTAGGTTCTGGTGCTGGTGCTTCTGCTTACTCACCTCTGTGACCTTAGGCAGATCTTTTTCTCCTTAAGGCCTCAGTTTCATCTTCTGTAAAATGGGTACACAAATCCCTTCCTTTTTCACAAGGTTGTGGGGAGACGTGATCAAGAAGCATTTCTTATTTGGCTTGTGCCAGATACTAGTGAGGAGAAAGATGTGTGGGAAATGCCCCCTGGCCTGGAAGCTTGTGGTTCTCCCATGGGGAAAGAGGTGTCAGAGGAAAGGAAAAAAAAAGGAAAAGGAAAAAGGAAAAAAAAAAAAAAAATAGGAACAATGTTTATTGAGCACTTACTATGTGTTGGGTGCCAAGCTAAAGGCTTTACCCACATGTGATTTCCACAACTGCCTTGTAAGGTTGAGATCTTATTCCTGTTTTACAGAAGACGAAAATGAGGCTGGGAAGGAGAAAGATAAGTTGTTCGTACTGGTGAAGGTGAGAATTAGATTCCAGTCGGTCTCCAAAACATGGGCCCTTTCTCCCATGCCACACTACTTCTCATTTGGGGCCTACGACTCAATTCAACAGATAGGGGTGAACCCTCCTCGGAGGCCTAGGACCCTGGGGGAGGATGAAACCACTGCAAAATGGTGTGACAGTTACAAAAATATAAGCATTAGATGCCGTGGTAACTTAAAGGATCTTTCCAATGAGGCACAAAGTCTGCACAGGGGAAGAGATAATTGACCTGGATTTTGAAGGATAAGTAGAAGTTTTTCAGACAAAGTAAATATGGTCCTTCAGAACAAAGGAAATTGTATGTCTAAGGCAAGCAGATGTTGAACTGTTTGCTCCTTGAAGAACCGTGAATGGCTCTCAATTACTGAGAGACGGCAAAGAGAAGTGGAGAAGACATATCTCACCAGCAATTCACCAGCGGTGCGACTTTGAGCAAGTCACTTAGCCTTTCTGAGCCTTGGTTTTCTATTTTATTAAATGAAGCTGGCAATGCCTAACTCATAGGGTCATTAGGTTTAGATGAGATAAATGTAGAAATACTTTACACATATTCCTTTTATTGAATTCTTATAACCCTGGGAGCTGAGCTGCATGCCAGTGCTATCCCATTTTTGTGGAGAATGAGAGAAGGAACGAACGTGCCCAAGGGCACATAGCCAGAGGTGGCAAGTCCAGGATTCAAACCCAGGCAGACTCGTTCCAGATCTTGCCTTCTTAACAATCTGTTATATTGACACAAAAATCCAAAGTAAAATACTAGCAAAGCAAAAGCAGCTTTAAATGAAAACATGAATGGGCCATGATCAAGTAATTTTTATTCCTGGAATGTGGACATGATTTAATATTAGGAAACCTGCTAATATAAGAAGACATCATATCAATAAGTTAAATGAGTAACACCATACAATTATTTTTAAAAGAATAGAAAAGAGGCCGGGCACGGTAGCTCACACCTGTAATCCCAGGACTTTCAGAGGCCAAGGCGGGCATATCACTTGAGGCCAGGAGTTTGAAGCCAGCCTGGGCAACATGGCAAAACCCCATCTCTACTAAAAAATACAAAAGTTAGCCAGGTGTGGTGGTGCACCCCTGCAGTCCCAGTTACTCAGGAGGCTGAGGCATGAGAATTGTTTGAACTAGGGAGGCAGAGGTTGCAGTGAGACAAGATCACGCCACTGCACTCTAGCCTGAGTGATAGAGCAAGACTCTGTCCCCCCCCCAAAAAAAAAAAAGAAAAGAAGATTCAATAAAATGTTACATAAATAACTCATTTAAAAAAAAAAAAACTGGCCGGGCGCGGTGGCTCACGCCTGTAATCCCAGCACTTTGGGAGGCCGAGGCGGGCGGATCACAAGGTCAGGAGATCGAGACCATGGTGAAACCCCGTCTCTACTAAAAAATAGAAAAAAATTAGCCGGGCGCGGTGGCGGGCGCCTGTAGTCCCAGCTACTCGGAAGGCTGAGGCAGGAGAATGGCGTGAACCCGGAAGGCGGAGCTTGCAGTGAGCCGAGATTGCGCCACTGCACTCCAGCCTGGGGGACAGAGCGAGACTCCGTCTCAAAAAAAAAAAAAAAAAAAACAAAAAATAAATAAATAAAAATAAAAATAAAAATAAAAACTATATGTAAACTAAAATAACATACTTTCCTACCTTGATTAAAATAAAAACAGAAGCCTTTCTCAAATCAACCAACATAATACCTAGTGAGAAACCAGAAGTATTCATCAAAATGTAGAAAAAGCCAGTAATATCTACTAATTTAATAGGGATTGCTACTCCCATTACTTAAATACTCGCATTATGTGACACTATTCTGTGGGTCCCAGCAAACATAATGCAATCGGACCGGAGAAGGTGTGAGGGATCGCTAACAGAAGGGAGGAGACACAATTGTCAGGTAGTATACTTCTGCCTACCAAAACGATTTCCCAAAACACCCCCAGAAATCCCAAAGACCTATTAGAATAATAATACTCAAATTATACTAATGCTAAATGCAAAATAAATATACATGTACAATATTCTTTTTAAAATTACTTCTTCCATGTACCAACAAGAACAAGTAAGAGTATAACATTTGGAAAAGAAGATACCATTGATGGTAGCCACAAATATTGTAAATGTGAATTACCATAACAGTAAATGAGCAGGACAACGTGGACAAATAATAAAACATTTCAGAGATATAAAGACTTAAATAAATGAGTGATACAACATATTCTCAGAGAAGTCCTATTATAAGTCTTCTTTTTTTTTTTTTTTTTTTGAGACACAGTCTCACTCTGTCACCCAGGCTGAAGTGCAATGGTACGATCTTGGCTCACTGCAACCTCTGCCTCCCAGGTTTAAGCAATTCTCCTGCCTCAGCCTCCCAAGTAGCTGGGATTACAGATGTGCGCCACCACACCTGGCTAATTTTTGTATTTTTAGTGGAGACAGGGTTTCACCCTGTTGGCCAGGCTGGTCTTGAACTCCTGACCTCAGGTGATCTGCCTGCCTCAGCCTCCCAAAGTGCAGGGATTACAGACATGAGCCACCACGCCTGGCCCATAAGTCTTCTTATAATAATTATTATAAGACTTCTTCTAACTATTATAAGACATATTATAATATTATAATGATGTTCATTCTTCCCCAAATTAATGTATAAATGTAATGCAATTTTTTTGAACTATGGAATCTAGGCCTTGATCAAGTTATTCTAAATTTCTAAATTATTCTAATTTTCATCTGGAAAAATGAAGAGGTGAAGCTAGACAAGAAGATTTTGAGAATTAAGTGAAATGAAAGGAGACGGTCCCTGCAAGAAAACATTATAATATGAGTTTATAATCCTTATAGAAAACAGTATGGTTGCAACACAAAATTATTAGATAAGTCAATGAGAGAGGAAAAAGAAAACAAGCCTAAAAGCAGAACTTAGGACATAAACATGCTAGGTACATATGTAGAGTCAGCAGATAATAAAATGGCAGTTCCTAGCAGCAAGGAAAGAAAAAAATTTTGGATTAACGTGTGGTAAGGCAATTGGTTAACTACTTAGAAAATGAAATAAGTTTAGATCTTCACATCATACTTGATTCCAAAATAAATTACAGAGGATTAAAGAGCTAAACATAAAAAGCAAAGCCATAAAAATCTACAAGAAAGCAAAGATAAATATTGGCTCTTAAAATGGGTGGGGGGGTGGAAACAAGTTCTAGAAGGATAAAAGGCATGAAAGTAAAAAAGATAAAGAAAAATTAATACATTTGACCAAAGAAAAATTGAAATATTTCAAATTCTCACAAACATAATAAAGAAAAATAAAAAGGCTCATTACAAACTTGAAAACATTTGTAATAAAAAGAAAGATGGATCTGAATATATAGAGTCAATCAAATTGATAAGAAAACAACTAGATTATCAATGGAAAAATCAACAAAATATACATGGAAAATTAACAAGATAAATGCAAATTAATGACCACAAAAACACAAATAAATAAAAATGTGCCATAAATAATTTTAAGTCATTTTTAAACTATTAAGTTAGCAAAAACTTTAAAAAATATTATTACTCTATGTGGACACAGGTAGAAACTAACAGCACCTTCATTCATTAGAAAGCAATTTGGTGCTATATTTTAAGAACCCCACCCCCCAAAAAATCCTTTGACACAGCAAGTCTCCTTCTAGGAATCTAATCCAAGGAAATTGTCAGAATTGGGGGCAAAGATATATATATGTCAAAAAATGCTTGTCACAGATTTATAATAGCAAAACTTCAAAAAACATAAATGTCCATTAACGTGACACTTCAGGAGAATGGTTTAATGAATTATAATATAGTCACACATGGAATAATATATAGTCTTTCACAATATATTGTGAAAGAAGAGTTGCTTGTGAAGAATACTTAAAGACATATAAAGAGGAAAAGTTGGCTGGGCATGGTGGTTCACACTTGTAATCTCAGCACTTTAGGAGGCCGAGGCAGGTGGACCACTTGAGGTCAGGAGTTCGAGACCAGCCTAGCCAATATGAAATAAGTTTAGATCTCTACTAACCCCATCTCTACTAGAAATTCAAAATTAGCAGGGTGTGGTGGCGCACCCCTGTAATTCCAGCTACTCAGGAGGCTGAGGCAGGAGAATCTCTTGAACCTGGGAGGCAGAGGCTACAGTGAGCAGAGATCTCGACACTGACACTGCACTCCAGCCTGGGTGACAGTTAGACACTATTTCAAAAAAAAAAAAAAAAAAGGAAAGAAAACAATAAAGTATTTGGTGAAAAAATAAATTGTATAACAATAGGAATAAAATTTTCTAATATTTTGACAAAACAAATACTTTAAGGGTCAGGAAATTTTAAAATTATTGTTCTCATGCCTGTTTGTATTTTTTTAGATTTTAAACAATAAACACAGTCTTTATTTATTTATTTATTTATTTTTAAACATTTAAGATTACAGCCAGGCATTGTGGCTCACGCCTATAACCCCAGCACTTTGGGAGGCCAAGGTGGGAAGATCACCTGAGGTCAGGAGTTTGAGACCAGCCTGACCTACATGGCAAAATCTCATCTCTACTAAAAATACCAAAATTAGCCAGGCATGGTGGCAGGTGCTACTCGGGAGGCTGAGGCAGGAGAATCACTTGAACCAGGGAGGTGGAGGTTGCAATGAGCCAAGATTGCACCACTGTACTCCAGCCTGAGCGAGACTCTGTTTTTTAAAAAAAAGAAAACAACAACAACAACAAAAAGATTACAACCGGCTTGAAATGAAATCATGTGATAAGGGATAAGAAGGCACTTTGACAAGTCCAGAGTTCTCTATGGCTTGTGTTATTTTTTCTAGAAACCTCCTGGTGACTTAACAAGTGTCTAGGAGGGACCCTCCTGAGTTGTCACTCACACACAGGCAATTCTGGCTTCAGGAGCACACCGCAGCACATGGATCGGAAACCACCTTGGCTGCTGAGAGGACAGCTGGCTTGACTTGGCTGTTCCTCAATGTCTTCCCTCTGCTTCTGCTCCAGGCTTGTTTGCTCTCTCTGTAGAGGCAATATCACTGCTGGTATCATTATCTTTTCAGGATGAAACACAGAGATCTCACACATACACACACACACCCCTTCAGTGACTAGGCAGCTTCAGCCAGATTCTTGTATCTTTCATAAGACAGATAAACCTGGAGGTTCAAAGTCTTTCATTCGTTCCACCTTGCTGCCATCTAGTCAAGCTTTTGTCCTGCTGTGAATCTATGTGTCTCTAGCTGGCTACACCCCTTGTCACCTGGTTGCTGCCTCTAATGTTCTAAGCTTGGGGAGGAGGGAAGAGGAGGAGGGAGACCAAGGTTGTAGTCAGGGTCTGCTACCAATTGAATGTATCGGTGACTGGGGGCAAGTTATTTCCCCTCTTGGATCCTCAGAGTCCTCATCTGGAAAATTGACCAGTTGGACGAAACCATCTCTGAGAACCTCTCCAACATCCATGTGCTCACAGGTAAATTTCTCAGGGGAGGTAGAGATTTGGCTTTCCCTTGTAGGGAACAAGGGATCCACGAAGGTTCATGGCCCAGGATGTGGATTGCAGTGATGTTTGTGATATGGGGATGTGTAGGTGGCCTAGATGTCCCTCACGCAGAAAAGTTAATGAGAACATGGTAAGTGCATATTGCAGAAGACTGTAGCAATTGGAAGCCACCACTAGATGTACATTGAAAAGATGAATAGCTCTCCACGACACAGCATTTCATGGAAAAGCAAGAAGCAATAAGATCAGTAGCCCCTATGCCAATGTGTCTGACTGTGCTGGTGTGGAGAAAGAAAGCAGGGGCTTTGCCAATACACTTGGCATGGAAAGGGAGAGCCCCTAGACTCACTGTGAACTCCTCTCTTAGAAAATCACTCCTTTGGCGCTCAGAAACATGTTTGCTTATTTGTTTGCAAGCTCTTCTCCCAAAGACACAAATCTGATCAGAAGCTGTGCTCCGTTCAACAGGAGAATCTGGGGTGACAATACAATACTGGCTAGAAATATTTTGAGTTGTTCTGTGAATCTCACATCGGGTACTTATGTCACTGGACTTCTCTGTTTCAGTTTGTCTTTGCTCCTAAAGGAGCTATTTGGAAAGGTACTTCTTGTCCTTCCAGCTATACCTGCCTCCTACACCCACCCTGATACTTACCCAGCATGCTCTCCCTTTCTCTCCCCAGAAATCCATCCTATGAGACCAATTCCCTAAGGAGAGAAAACATCTTGGGCCCTCCTGGGCGGAGGCCTTCAAGATTCTCACCTGTTCAGAGATGGACAAGATTTCAGAAGGGGAAAGGAAGAGGGGACTTAGAAGGAGATGGCGGGAGAGCACCAAAGGCAAACATGGCTGACTCCCCTGTAAGCCCAAGGGCAGCCCCAGGAACAGAAGGAAAAGCCGCCCCTGCTGTCACGCTTGGCTTCCAAGACTCAGGGCTGCCATCTCATGTGTGTCTAATGTTAATGGGCTTAAAAGTGCCAGCCTTGCTCATGAGTTAATGTTCCTTTAAAAGCAGTTTGGACCAGGGCAGCAAAAGCACTTCAAGAAGTCTCTGAGCAAGAAATCTCTGGGAGAGAAGAAAGAGGAAAAGGTTATTCAAATAATAGGTGGAGCCGTAGGGAGAAAAATGGTGACTTAAGAAAGGAGAGAACATTTGCATATTCCCAGAAGTAGAATTACTAGGTCAAAGGGGAGGAGCATCTGTAGAGTGCATCCTATATATGGTGCAACTGCTTTCTTAAAAGATGTAATAATTCCAAATGCTACCAGCAGGAGTTGGGTATACCAGTTTCACCACTACTAGCTTGTCGGCTTTCGGTGGTGGTGTTCTCAATTTGTTTTTGCTCCTTTGGTAGACAGGAAGTCAGTCCTTCTTCCTCCATTTTTTCCATTCAGCAAGCTTTTACTGAGCACCTACTAGGTCTTGAGTACTCGATTTGTTATGGGAAGTACTGAGATGGCAAGACAGGGCCCCCATTCTGAGCTAGTGCACACTCCTCCTGAGGAGGCCGAGGGAATGAATGTGCCCCAGTAGGGGAGCAATGCACAGTCAGGACCAGAACAGGGAAGGGTGGAGCCCAGGCCCAGAGATGGCCCAGGCCAGACTCTGCTCCCAGGCTCACCTCCCTGGCTCAGGGGCCTCAGGGCTTGAGAGAGCTTGCAGGAGCACCTGCCACATCAGCAGGCTTGAGTTTCTTCAGGCTCCAGCTCACCCAGAGACGGCCTGACAGTACCTTCTGCGAGAAAACCGGGCCTCCCAAGTTCTGGAGACTCATTCCCAGCTGAAAGGGATTGCAGAGAGCCGTGGGCTGGGAGCCGTGAAACTGAATTCTCCTCTTAGCTCTGCCACTAACAGTTGCTAGGTGGCCTTGGGCAAGCCTTCCTTCCCATCTCTGAGCTTCAGTCTCTGACAGACGGGGCAGGTGGAATGGGTAGAGTGGGTTATGCCTGCCTGCACATGTCTGGTTGCTTGTGCCCTCCGCTTTGGGGAAGAAAGCCTTCTCACACACGTCAGCCAGTAAACTACAATCCAGCCAGTCCCAGGTTCAAATGTATAGACTGTCCACCTCTTCATTGTAAACCAAGGGAGATTGTTTCCAAGAGGAAAGCTGTTCGAGGGGGCGTTTCTAAGAAGTATTGCCTGAGAAGAGCAAGCTGAAGACAGACGGACCTGATGTTTGTTGATCACTTACTACGTACTAGTTGCTAGTTCCCTGCAGGAGACTCTTGCACGTGTTATCTTTAATCCCACCACAACCCTTGGAGATAGCCATTCTTATCCACATCTTGCAGATAAGAAAACAGAGGCTCCGAGATTAAATAACTTGTCTGGGGCCCTGCAGGCAGAAAGTGGCAGATAAGATACACACACAGTTCATCTGAACCCAAAGCCGTGCTCTTTTCTAAGCCAAGAGACCAGGTCAGACGCTGAGCAGGCAGAATCCGGCCCACAAATGTGTGTTGTTTGGTCCAAGTAAGGCTTTAAAAATTGGAAATTTTTACAGGAATTCAGCTTCTGGATTAGAACATTGGAAAATCTGGCAACACGGAGCTCTTGTTCCACACGGCAACAATGAGCTGGAGCTTCCGGAGGCTGAGACCTTCGGACGAGACTCCAGTCAGTCTGGTGCACTCCAATTTTGCAACTGGCCCGCCTCGCTCTTTCCTTTTCTTTCTTTTTTTTTTTTTTTTTTTGGAGGGTGGGGGACAGGGTCTCGCTCTGTCACCCAGGCTGGAGTGCAGTGGCACAATCACAGCTCACTGCAGCCTCTGCCTCCTGGGCCCAAGTGATCCTCCTGCCTTAGCCTCCTGAGTAGCTGGGACCACAAGTGTAGGTCACCATGCTAAGGTCTCACTGTGGCTGGTCTCGAACTCCTGGGCTCAGACTCCGGGGCTCAAGTGATCTTCCAGCCTCAGACTCCCCAAGGGCTGGAATTACAGGTGGGAGCCACCACACAGACCCTCCCTCCCTCTTGTATATTACTACTTGCTGGACCCTCCAGGCACTGCACCTGGAACCCCAGGCCTGAGGGAATAGTCTTGATCTTGCATCCAACCAAGTGGGTGGTGGTCAGCTGGAAAATGAAGCCTCTGAGGCCTCTGGCTCCAGCTCCCTGCACTTTCCTCTCCTTCTCCTCCCCTCTCTCCCACTCCTCCCTCTTCTCTTCCTTCTCCTGCCCTCCCTTTTCTTCCTGTTTTCTCCCTTTCTCTCCATGCCTTTCTCCTCCTCCTTAGCCTTCTCCCTCCTAGCTCACAGACCATACGTGCACTTTCTGTGCAGGTGCACGCGCACACACACACACACTCATGCACATGCACCTCCTTCACTTCCTTTTGCAGTGCATGTCTGGTCTCTCCAGGGAGGCTGCAAACCCTCTGGCGACAGGAGTGTCTCTCACCTCTTGACACACACAGCCCCACCAGAACAGGAGCACACTGTCTCCCAGACGGTATGGAAAGCACTCATTGCCCTGGCCTCCAAACAGAAGCCCAGCTGGCTGGGGAGGGGACACAGGTGTTGGGAAGAGCTTGATTCTACCTGGCTGCCCTGAATCAACCCCCTCACCATGCCAGAGCTCCTGGGGCACCCGCTTTGATGTATGAGGCGTGCAAAGGCCAGGCAGCACCCACTAAATGCCCCGGCTAGTCATCTCTTCCTGTTTACACCAAGAAGGCCTGGGATTTATGAACTGGGAAATCTCTGGGGAAACGATGAGCCAGGACCCTGTGTAAAAGTGCTGGAGCCCCTCAGCTGTGTATGTGTGAGCTGCAGCAGAGGCCAGGCACACTCGAACCTTCAATCCTTGGCAGACGATGATCTGAGACCGTCAGGTCTAATATCAGGAAGGCCTGGTTAGCAAAGCCACCTTCCTCACACACACAGGTCAGAGAGCACAGACCCCAGAATGGACCCCCCTGTGATTCGGCCCAGAGCACTGCCATTTTTTCTGGGTGGCCTTGAGCCAGCCTCCAGTCTGTAAAATACTTTCTCCATCTGTGAAATGGGGTTTAGGAAGCTGATGGGTGTGATTGTAAAGCACTATTTGGTGTAAAACCCCTAGAACATTTTCAGATCTTGGGGCCAGTGTGAGGGAATCTCGGGTTCTTCAAAGGGAAAAGGAAGGGGTTGACTGCACATGATGCCTCATGCCTGTAATCCCAGCAACTTGTGAGGCTGAGTGGGGAGGATCACTTGAGCCCAGGAGTTCAAGACCAGCCTGGGTAACACAGGGAGATCCCATCTCTAATTAAAAAGAAAAAAAAAAAAAGGAGTCAAGGGAGTTCTCAGGCCCGGGCATGCATTAGAATCACTTGTGGAGCTTTGCAGACACATACATTTCCAGACCGTATCCTTGGAGAGTCTGCCCATGAGGCCGCCTTAAAACAGGCCATGGGGGTGGAAGGAATCATCATTTTTCCCTATGAAGATGTGTGGAATGAATTTTTCACTTAATAGATTTTCATTTAGCAGCAGTTTTCAGGAACAAACTCCAGTCATTAAGTAAAGAACTGGGTATAGACTTGCTGTGTGAGTCTGATCTCGGGACAGAGGAGTAAACAAACCAGTGTACGGAATGATAATGGCCAAACCTGAGTGGCCAGGAGCCTTATGCAGATTTTGCCATTTCAACCTAAGAGGCACCAAAGAAACTCAATGACTCATCCAAGGTGACTGGGTGGGCCAGTGGCAGAGCTAGGATTTGAACAGGACTCACTCTGGCTCCCAAACCACACACCTTTCCTCATCCCCTCTGCCACTGCCTCCCTGCTGAAGGGGCTCTTCCAGCACTCACATCGTGCCTGCCAGGGCCCGGCCTCTAAAAAGTATAGCCCGTGGGCTGTATTTTCAAGACTCATTCCTCTGGATTTGTTGGAAGAAGCCCTTGGAATTAAAGACAACTGGGGACAAAGTGAAAAGAAGTACAACTGTGTTATTTTCAACCAAAGAGTTGGCACATTCAAAGAGCACAGAGCCAAGGCGCAGATGAACTGGTGAAGACAGCTCTGCTGGGTGAAGCCATTGGACTCTCTGAGTCTCCGTTTCTTTGGCTGTGCAATGGGGATGGTAACGTCCATCATCACACTCCAACAGAGTATGGACTATGAGATAAGGTATGAGTAAGTTCTGTATAAGCTGGAGAACAAACTATTGTGCAGAAAATCATTTTCCAGAAGATTCCAAAATGCCCAAAGATGACTTATCAAGTTACAAGTTTGTTTTCATATTTCAAATCTGTGCCTTGATTGGCATTCAATTTGTGATTTGATAGCAATGAAGCATATTGTCAATGACATAAACCTGCTTATTTCGGCAAGTAAACTGGAATGATCGTCCTGAGTGGTGCTGGCTTTTGCTTGTTGGTGATGCCGATTTAGGGGCTTGCCTTTAGTCATCAGAATCTTAAAGAGCGACTTCCAGGAAGAGGTATAGCATCTACTTGGGTATATAGTTCTGATTTTTTTTTTAAGACGAAGTTTTGCTCTTCTTGCCCATACTGGAGTGCAATGGTGTGGTCTCGGCTCACTGTAACCTCTGCCTCCCAGGTTCAAGAGGTTCTCCTGCCTCAGCCTCCCAAGTAGCTGGGATTACAAGCGCCCACCACCATGCCTAGCTAATTTTTGTATTTTTAGGAGAGACGGGGTTTCACTATGTTGACCAGGCTGGTCTCGAACTCCTGACCTCAGGTGATCCACCCGCCTTGGCCTCCCAAAGTGTTGGGATTACAGGCATAAGCCACCGTGCCTGGCCTGGTTCTGATTTTAAATGTTAACTTGGTGTAGTGATATTAACTTTCCATGTGTTTCCTTTTCTCAAACATGTTTCCATAGTGTTCAAGGTGAAGGAGCACTAGCACGTATGAGGAGCAATAAAATATATTGCACATAAGACATCCTGATAGCAATCCATTGTATCAACCTATTTTACCTAAATAATAAAAGTATTCTGGAAAAAACTGATTAACAGCAAACGGTTACATGGTGTTATGTAACAAGTGTATTTTACATGAAGTATTTAACATTATGAGGTGTATCAGATTTTAAGTAAGTTTGCCTAAGTGGTATTCCTTAGGACCTGTTACAAGGAATGCTTTTCTTTCTTTCTTTCTTTCTTTTTAATAGAGGAAATAAAAACCAGTTCATCAGTCAACATAAAACAAACAATATTCTATAAAGACCTACACTGTGGATCAACGGTACAAACATAGGTTCAGGAGTGCTTGTATCTCATTCATTCTCCTAAATAGGTTAAATATTCCCCCTGCCGTAAGCAGTCACTTAGTGAACCCTTCTCTCCCTGACTGCCATGTGCAAATAGCCATTTTCCAAATAAGCCTCATAGACTAGTACTATCTCATGGCCCCACTTCAAACCTTCAAAAACAAAAAGCATTAATTACACACAGCCTCTCCTATAGAAACCCTCTTCTGATGATCAACTAAAATATGTACTCCAGGGAAGAAAGTGCCTTGGAATAAAATGCCGAATACAGGGGTCGTACATTGTCCATTTTCTAGCCTGTGCTCTGGGCGTCGGGTTTGTTCTTTGAAATCTCACTACTTTGGAAAAGTGCTTTTCCAGAGTCAGACCACTAGATTCAGATGCTAATTCTGTCTCTCACTAGCTGTGTGACCTTGGACAAGTTGCTTAACTTCTCTGCGCCTCATTTCCTTCATTTGTAAAATATGAAAAATGGGCTGAGTTGATCAGAACTCCGATTTCATGGGCACTGGTGGGTCTAGGGCAGGGGTCAATAAACTTTTTCTGGAAAAGGCCAGATTATAAATTTTTCCAACACCGATGGCCAGAGTTTGCCTTGAAGAGCACTGAAAGATGCGCCTGGGGGCAGGAGGGCTGTGCCCAGTCTGTGCTGTGCCCCTTTTGCTGGCTCCTGTTAGGCTTTGTAGCCTTCTCCCCAGAGCAGAGCCACACAGCCCAGCTCCCCACTCGTGTGCTCCGGCCACGACCTCTTCCCCTCCGGTGAATTATATTCTAGAGCTGGAAGAGCCCCTGAGATCAGCTAGCTCATGCCCTTGCTTTTTAAATGAGGAAACTATTGTCCAGAGAAGAGCAGAGATTTCCCCAAGGCCTCCCAGCCACTGTGTCCCTGCCTGTGGCTCTGAGGAAGCCCCACCCTGGCCCTCTGTGGAATGCAGACTACAGAAACTCTGTGGGCCCAGGCAGGACCACAGCTGGCCCAAACAAGGCCATTGTGAGAATTATAAAAAAGACCCCTTCCTCCGGCGATGTAAACTCCACATGAGTGCCACGGCATGCCAGCAGATTGTAGGAATTCATCCCCCTTTGGGCTCCACAGTGTGCAACCTGCACAGCCATACATGGAGGCCCTGGGCCCATGCGCGTAGCAGGGATCGCTGCTAACCTTGGCAAACCTGAGACCGCAGACCCATCTGGAGATGTCAGGAAATACTCAGCTTCAGGCCCTCATTGCCAGATAGGAGTACACTCTCCATGTACCAGAAATCTGGATTTTCAAGTGAAATTTGCAGTTTGTAAATGTTGGCAAGGGATTCCATTTTCTATTTTTTTAAAAAAACAAACAAACAAACAAACAAACAAACAAAAACCACCATACTGGTGGATCCTGTGGAGAGCACAGGGTGGCAGTCTGTGGGCTGACAGATTTGCCACCTGACTTACTCCAAACCTCTCGCAATACAGATGTGAGATGACAGGGAAGTGACTTGTCCAAGGTGACACCTGGAACAAGTGACAGCCTGTCCTCCAGCCTTCCCTAGTGCCTGTGACCCACACAGCGTTTCCATTTCACAAGTCAGCATGAATTGCACACACACCTCCCAGCCTGGCCCGGTCCCCAGCTGATATTTTTACCAAATGTCACAGCAGTTTGCAGGAAGGCCCAGGGTCTGGCTTGAGCCAGTAAATTATGATCGCTTGCCAGAGAGCTGTAAACAGGATTCTGATTAATGAATTCCTTAATGGCTGGGCCCTGAGTGCAGACCTTGTCTGAGTGTCACCCCAGGCAGATACACGAGGAGGAATTGGCTGGGCAGTGGGAAGATTTGTGTCATGTCTTTGCCTCGGAAAGGGAGTTCCAAACCTGCTGGCCCTGAGCTCCTGAGTAACCACTCCTCCCTCGCTCCTAATTGTGGGCCTGCCCCATCTGAGTTCACGCCAGCCCGTGTGTGCAGAAGACCAGGGAAAGAGATGATTGAGCTTCGGGTGGAAATAGAATTGGCTGACCTCCACTGTGATCTCAAGAAACTTGAAAATGCCCTATCTGAATCCAAACAAAGAGCCGAGAAGCCTATTTCCCCATGCTGGTGCTTTGAGAACCCCCTGCCTGAGGCCTGAGCCACAGCAGAAAGCCCTGGAGTCTCTACCTTTCTTCGTTGGGGATTGGAAACTCAGGCCACAGGAGCCAGACACATACTTGTGCAGACTCCCCAGGGATCTGGGAAGAATGGAAACATGGGAAAGTCACTGACCAGGAAACGTCCTGCTGTGTGACCGTGAGGCCAATCTCCTGACCACTCCGGACCTTGCGTCCTCTTCTGTGACATGAAAGGCCTGGAGCACACTGTTCACCCAGCACTCAGTACAGCCACAGGCGTGAGGTCAGAGCTAAGACCAGAGCAGGAGTGGCAAGCAAACTGAGTGTGTGTCCCCGCCCCCCAACTGCACCCAGGGCAAGCATCTCTGATTGATCCTGGCCCTCCTTCCCACTGAGCTGGGGCCAGACCTCACAGCTTTTCTCCCTGCAGAACTCAGGGCAGCACCACCAATCATAGCCAGCAAGGGTGAGAAAATCGATCTGCCATCCCCAGACTGGAAGATTTGTCTTTTGTGCTTAGTCTAAGAGTGGCAGCTTGTGTGGCAGAAAGAACGGGGACGTTGGGAGACCTAGCTAACTGTCAGGCTCTGCTGTCAGCTGGCCAGGGCACCAGGCGTCTCTGAGTTCCTCAAAGTCTTTTTTGGCTCTGAGGTCATGGACAAGTAAGAGCAGCATCTATTAATATAATCGCAATGGGCGCTTATGTCTCAGACACTGGGCAAAGCACTTCATGCCTTTTTCTCACTTAGTCATCATACAACTTGGCAAGGGGGATTAGGATTGTCCCCATTTTGCAGAGAAAGAGATTGAGGTTCAGATAGGTTCAGTGAAAAGCCCAAGTTTACAATAGCAAGTGTCCAAACTGACAGTTAAACCCAGGCATCTTGCGGCAAATTAAATATGTCCACAATGTCTTTGAGGCTCCTTCCATCGAGAGGTGGGATCTGTTTCCCTCACCCAATCACTAACAGGATGTGATGGAAAGGTACCAGTGAGTTCAGCAGCCTGGGGCCAAAAGGCCTGACAGCTCCTGCTCTTGCCCTTGGATTGCTGCCCCAAGGCTGCTTGTCTATCTTACTGGAGGGTGAGAGGACACTTGGAGGAGAACCAAGGCACTCGAGTATCAGACATGTGCATCAGGCCACAGCAGATTCCCCACTCCAGCAGCCCTTTCAGCCCACCCTCCTTCTGAATGCAGCTGAGTGAATGAACCCAGCAGAAAGCAGCAGAGGCACTGCCCAGCCAACCTATAGAATTGTGAAAAATAAACCACTTAATTTTTAGACTCACTTGTTATACAGCAATAGCTAACTGATACACAATCTCACTCCAGAGCCACATTCTGAATATTATGTGTGTGCTTCACAAGAGGCAAGACCACGTAGTGGGCAAGAGTGTGTGGTCTTTGGAGCCAGGCAGCCTGGGTTAAAAGTGACTAAAATAGTGGCTGGCACTATGCTCACTAATGCTCTCTCTAAAGAATAGAACTTTCCAGGCTTACTGGGAGTCAGTGTTATTTACCCAGTGAGGACTCCTGGGATGACAGGAAAGGTCCTGGCCATCTGCTGCCTCTTATATCCTCACCTCAGAGAGATAGAGAGAGAGAGAGAGAGAGCGCGCAAGAGTGTGCTGGAAGCCCCCAGGACTCGCAAAAGGAACATCTGGGTGACCAACATATCTGGAGTTAGATCATGTGCAGATTTGCATGGTAGTCCAAGCAGGTAAATACTATTGGTTCCATGTTTCCCAGATGGGGAATCCAAGACCCAGAAAACTAACTAGCCCTGAGCCCGTCTCCTAATTCTTGGTCCAGAGCTTGTCCCTTTGTCTTAGTGCTGATGCAGTGACATGGATCCCAGCTGGCTGAGCCCATTCCTCAGCCTCAAGAGTATGGCAGAAGCAGACTCTGGGATTTCAGTTATCCACAACCAGCCTTCCTTGGCGTGTGGGTGGGGAAGACTGGGGTATGACCAGCCCCTCTAAGGCCTCCTGCAACCAGAAACCCACAGGAAGGAGGGAGGGCCAGACCCCAGTAGGATAGTAGAGCCCCCTAGCTCATCATCAGAAGGGGCCCCTTTGCCATCTCTTGGGTGTGCATCTTTCTCTCTCCTGGGTCCTTAGCTCCTGGTCGCCCAGCACCCACTCTCCTTCAATCTCCATGAGGATAAGCCTCTCTTTTTCCTTTTTCAGTGAGGCTGAGAACCAGGCAGGGGAAGCAAAACCTAAGACTTGCTGAACACTCAGTGTGTGCCTGGTACAATGTAAACATGCTCTGCTTTAATTGACACAACAATGCTGCCAGGGATGCCTTGTCACAAATGAGAAAACCAGGGCTCCAAGAGGCTAGGCTCCAAAAGGCTAAATGTGCCCAAGAAGACATATTTAGTAGGTGTCAGGGCTGCGATTTGAATCCAGAGCCACACCATTTCTACCACACAGCCCGTTATCTCCTAGAGGAAGTAGAGAACCTGGCATGAAAACTCCAGTGTGGAAACAACCAGTGGAAACCGCATTAATGAAAGGAGAGATTGAGCCAGGCCTGGCCTCTGGGGCTGGTTCCTCATCAACCTGAGCCCCGAGAGGAGCTGAGGAGAGATTTTCCCAGCATCCTCAGCAGCTAATTACCAACTTCACTTTTTCCTTTTCCTCCTTAGATGTTTCCAGTGCTCCCATCAAGTGCTCCGAATCCAGCCTGTAGAACAGTGCTGCACCTCAGAGCTGGCAGGACGGGGGTGATGGGAAAGCACCTGCTGAGAAAGCACCTGCACAGCACTCACAGCCCACTGTCCTCCAGACAGCTGCCTGGAAGCCCACTCCAGGAAGAGAGGGACCCTTGTCAGCTCCAGATGTGGCTGAGTCTATGGTCCTCAGTAGAGATGGGTTGAATTAATACATTGAGCACTACCGGGTGCTAGGTACCGTGCCCTGATGTTCACATTGGTGTCTCATATTATCCCTGCAACAATCACGTGATACCAATTGCCGATAATCCTTACGACATGTCTCCACTGTGCTAAATGCTGTCCATGTGCAGCCTCACTTCCCATGGTTCACATCGACCCCCTGAGAGAGCTCTCAGGAGTCCCCCACCCTCTTAGTGTTGACCAAACCTCAAAAGGTGCAATGACGCCCCAAGGGGCTAAGTGATTTTCCCCCAGTTAGTAGGTGGCTGCACAAGGTTTTAAATCCGGATGCATCTGACCCCCAAGCCAGTGCTCTTAAGCACCATGCTCTGTGGGGTGTAGAGAAAACTAAAGCTTGGGAGGCAGGTGTGAGATCCCGCTCTCCAGAGATAAGGCGTGACCCGTCCAGAGCTGCATTGCTTCTGGTTGTGGCTTTCAGCCCAACCCAACCCCAGCAGGGCTGGTCCATCTCTCAACCCACCCTCCCCAGAGGCACCTGAGACCAATCGGGGCCTGGGTCATTCTTCCAGCCTACTTGCTCTTTCATCCTCCCTCTTCTCTTATTCATGCCCTGCCTCCCACCACCACCACCACCACACACACACACACACACACTCTCTCTCTCTCTCTCTCTCTCACACACACACACACTCTCTCTCTGTCTCTCACACACACACACTCTCTCTCACGCACACACACACACACGTGCGCGCACACACACACACTCTCTCTCTTTCTCAACGTTCCTCTTTCTCACCCAGAAATAAAACAGGTATAGCATTGGAGTCAGGAGACTCAGGGCTCAATATTTTATCTCCCCACTACCGTCTGTGTGACCTTGAGCAAGTGGCTTGGTGCCCAGAGCTTTGGTTCCTAAACCTCAAAATGAAGCTAATGAGCCCTGTAGCCAGGCGGGGTGGGCCGGGGGAGGAGCTAGCTAGCCTTTGGGACAAGCCCACATGGAGCCTGGTGCTCCACAGGGATCACTCTGCCTATCTTTCCGCCTTGCAGCCTCCCACATGGGCCTTAATGGAGGCAGAGGTGGAGAGGGGTTCATTCAGAAGTGGAGACCTGGACTATGCCCGTCTTTTAAATGAAGAAGATGAGACTCGGAGAAGGGAAGTCACTTTCCTAAAAGCCCCAAGGCCAGTAAGAATTTGGGCACACATTAGAACCAGCTCTGTGCAGGCACGGAGCCTGTGCTCATCCATTCATTTGGCGTGTGTGTTCCCTAAGCACCTACTGTGGGCCAGACATCTTGCCCAGCAGAGGATTAGCAAGATGTTTCAAGGCACAGTCGTCATCTCCCAGGTGAGTGGGGAGGTGTCAAGGCCGGTTAAGATCACGGATAGGAAAGCACTTGCGAATGCCCAAGGACAGCGCATGGCCACCTCTCCGCCCCCAACCTGCCTCGCCGCCTCGCTCAAGAGGGCCTTTCCTTGACTGGATGGCCATGCCAGGAAGGAGGAGCCTGTAGGCTCAGAGGTTGCTGGCAGGCCCTATTGGACCACCCCACCACCAAGGAGCCTCTTCCTTCAAGCCCCCGTGCTACCAGGTATGAGATTCAGATTGTATCAGCAGAGGACCTTTGGGCTTGGTCCAGTTCATCTTCAGCCTATACCATTGGGGCCCCTACGTCTCCCTGCTCTGAGAAGCACCGCCACCTTTTCCCAGGTCTCTGGTTCTGCTGGAGCTGCTCTGCAGAAACCCCACGCAGAGCCACAAACAGAACCGGGCCAGGGCAGGGGCAGCGCCAAGAGGAAGCCCTGAGCAAGCGCCAGTGCTGACAGCAAGAGGGGAGGTTATTTTTAGAGGCAGCCTGATGGGGTAGCCGTCTGTGCCACTGCATGGTGACACAGAGATGCCCTCAGGAGAAGGAGCTTTGCAGTTCAACACTCCGCCTCCCCTGGCCTCCTCAGAGCCAAGGCAGAATCTCCTCCAGGGAGTCTTCCCAGTTCCCACAATGTGCCAACGGCCCCTTATTCTCAATTTTGTGTGCAGAGAAGCAGGGAAGGGCAAGGAAGTTATTAATGCATGTTGAATGACTTTTCTGTGCCAGGTGCCTTACCGACACACACCCTCATATAATCTTCCCAGGAACCCTGAGAGGTGGGCATTATCCACCCTCATTTTACAGAGGGCAAAGCTGACACTCAGAGAGGCTAAGTAACTTGCCTGAGGTCACACAGCTTGTGAATGGCAAAGCTACAACTTGAACCCAGGTCAGTCTGAGGACAAACCTTGCCCTCTTTCGACTTCATGGTGGCTCTTGGGAACACACCCTCTTCCCAGTATCTGGATGAGGAACTCACGGGGCTCTGGTCTGGCCTCATCTCCCCCTTCATTCACCCTGAGACCTTCAGGCCTGACCTTCCACTGAGTCTTGCAGACTTCTGAGTGAGTCAGCCCTGGCACATGGCTCACACGTGGATAAGGAGCATTTATTAAGTATCTACAGTATACCAGGCACTAGGTTCTGTTAATCTCCCACAGACGAGTCATGAGGTGGTATGAATGGGACAGTCCCCTTACCCTGGCGGCACTTAACATACTTCAGCCTCTGGGCTCTGAGCTTTCTTTCCCTCTGTTCTTCTACTTAATCCTCAAGACAGCCCTGGGTGGTAAATGTTTGTTATCTCTATTTTGCATATAAGGAAAACAAGGGTTGGAGAGATTAACTCTCCTTTGCCCAGAGCTTTGAGATTATTTGGTTTAGGGCCCCTATTATATTTGTTTTAGCTATTTACACTTTTTCTTCATTCATTCACTAGTTTGTTCTTATCAAATGCCTTCTACTTGCAGCAATGCCAAGGGCCTCAAGGGATCTTAGAGATGGTTCAATACCTTTAGCCTTTATCTTACAGATTGTGGTAGACCCTGAGTAGGTAATTCATTTAACTCTGTCCATTTTGCAGATGAGAAAGTCAAAGTCCAGAGAGGCAATGGAACTTCCTGTGTGTTGCACAGTGACAAAGACAGAATGAAGAGACTGCATCCTCCCTGCTCCCCATCTGCTCCCAGTTTTACATAGAAGCCCTTGGCCCTGAGCCAGAGCAGTCCAGGACACAGTCACAGGGCGCAGGGTGTCCCCTGAACACCTGTGTACTTGACCTCACAGGAAGCCAGAGACTCTGGGCCAGCTTGGAGCCCAGGGAGAGGTTAAGAAACTCAAGCATAGGAAAGAGAAATGCCTTTTGGAATGCACAGAAATCAAGCATTTCATGAGGAACAATTGTCAGTGGGAGGCCCTGCAAGGGCCAGGGCAGGACGTGCGGTGTAGCAGGAGGAAGTGGGACTGGGTGCCATAAGCACAGAGTCCTGTCCCTCCGACTCTGTGGGGCCTTGGCTGAGGCGGCTGGGGCCCTTGATCTCTCTGGGCCCCAGTTCCATCTGAGGCATGAGAGAGGGGTGGTCAGGTGGTCCCTCAAGCTTCCACTTAGCTCTGTAAGGTGGTAGATAAGGGACACCAATGACAAAGCAGCCTGCATTGGAACCACAGGAAAAATGGTCAGAGGTCTGCAGCATCTGGAGGTGGGGGAATCAGGGGGAGTGGAGAGGCTGCTTCAGCAAGGGGGGCGCTGCCTGGAGGAAGGCACTCTCGCCCAAGCTCCCCTAGAAGGATACTAGGGGTGGGGAACAGGAGCCCTGACCCTGAGAGGCTGACAGTCCTTCAGTTCAGCCGGCGAAAATGGCTGCCATGAAGAGGGTGCAGAGGGAAGCCGTTGCTGGAGGCAGATGTATCAGTTTCCTGTAGCCACTTTAACAGGTTCCACAAACCGGGTGGCTTAAAACAACAGAAATTTGTAGTTCTTAAGTCTAGAGGCCAGAACTCCAAAATCAAGGTGCTGACAGGACAATATTCCCTCCAGGGACTCTAGGGGAGAATCCACTTCCATGACTCTTCCAACTTCTAGAGGCTCTGGGCATCCCTTGACTTGTGGCTGCATCACTCAATCTGCCTGCACAGTCCCGATGCCTTGTCTACCATCTCTCTCAAATCTCCTTCTGTGTGTCTCGTATAAGGATACTTGTCACTGGATTTGGGGCCCACCTGGATAATCCAGGATGATCTCTTCAAGATCCTTAACTTAATCACATCTGCAAAGACTATTTTTCCAAGTAAGATAATATTCCCAGGTGCTGGGAATTAGGACATGGGCATATATTTTTGGGGCCCGCCATTCAACACCCTTTAGCAGGATCTTGGGGAGCCCAGGGCTGGGACTCCACACTCAGTGGCTCTTGGAGTCAGAGTCTTCTAGCAGCTCAGCTCAGGTGGGTGGGAAGTTCCAAGTGAGGGCCAGCCTGCTTCTCACTTGCTCAGCCCAGTCTGAGAGCAGAGACACTCTGGAAAGGAGTGGGGAGGGAGGGAGCCTTTCTGCAGAGGCGCCTCCAGCTCTGGGGAGGCACCAGCAACCATCATCCATTTCAGAGACAAGTTAGCCAGCTAATTCAACTCCATAGACTGGAATGGCCAAGCCTGGAGGGGACCTGGGACAATTAAACCACTCCCTCTCACACCAAAGGACATGGAGGGGTCCCAGCAGTGAACAGGGTGGGGGCCTAAGAGTTGGATTCCAGGCACAGGCACAGTAGAAGGACATATGGTGGAATTTCCTAGTGCAACTCAAACACACTCCAGTGGGTACCACCTTTTCTTCCCAGCCCAAGCACAGGCACCCAGAGCCCAGGTTCAACACATCTGTCCCAGTTTGGAGCAGTTTATATCATTATCAGAGCCCTTGACAAGCATGCCTTCAGATCTGGGGTCTTGAAAACATGCCAGTGAACACATAGGGCCCTCCTGCTCTAGATCATTGGAGGATGAGCTCTGGGCTGATCAGCTAATTTACTGTGCACCATGGCCTGGCTCTGAAAGAGACAGCACGGAGAGAAGAAAGGCAGGGGTCATTATCTCCACAGTCAGGGAGCAGCTGACTAGACAGAAACTGTGCACACAAAGAGATGTAACAGAGCACAGGCTGGAGGGCAGGGGGCACAGGACAGTGGTGTGGTAAGGAAGCATTCTGGATATCTGGGGGACACCTGGAAGGTTTGTGTAGAGAAATTAGCTTTGGATTGAGGCTGGAAGCTGGTATTGTAGGGGTCCAGAAACCACCCAGGCTTACAGCTTGTGAGTGACAATACTGGGCTGGATTTCAGGAAGATCAATACAGGGGCCACGTGTCAGATAGAATGGGGAGCAGGAGAGAACAGCACAGACAGGCTAGTTGGGAGGCTGTTGACCAGATCTCGAGAAACATAATGGGAGCTTAAACAAGGGTGGTGGCTGTGGGGCTGGAGAGAAAAGGATGTAAGAGGAAGAGAAGGAAAAAGGACTTAGTGAACATCCACTCCGTGCCAGACACTTGGCATGATACCTCTCATCCAGTCTTCTCAACCCCCACTAAAATGGGACAACTGGCTTCCTAAGAAACATCATGTTTAAAAAAACAAAATCACAGAAAAAAAAATGTTTGCAATAGAAAAAGGAGAGATTCTAGAATGAAAAAAAAAAATGGACTGACAGTAAATTTATTTTCTCTATAGTAATCCAACAATTAAAATGTCTTATAGCCAAACTTGCATTTTGTGATTGCAAGCTAAAAATAATCGAACAGCATGTTCCCCACATACAGGGTGATGTGTCATCACCCACTGTGACTGTCATCACCAACAGCAGTCCAGTCATATGTCTCATGTTCCCTAATTAATCAGCCCTATCATTTCCAATTCAAGGTATGGAAGCACCCGTGTTTATGATCCCCACTTTACAGCTGGGTAAACAGACTCATGGATAGGAACTCTCCCAGGGTCACCAAGCTCAGGAGAGGCTGGGCAGAGATTTGAAAGCAGCCTTTTGGATGGGGGCTCTTTCCACTCCACGCCCCAGGAAGAGGAATGGCTGAGACTTGGTGACTGATGCCCACAGACGGCCCGGGAGGAAGGGCCAGCGCAGGCAGGGCTCCGGGCCAGGGACTGAGGCCAGCCCAAACCTCCCGCACAGGCAGCCAAGGAAGGCAATCCCTCTCCGGCTTGGCTCGGCTGTCCTTCTCGCCACTGGGAGCCCTGATTGAGTGCGGCACTTTCAGAGCAGTGAAGGATGAAAATGGAAAAGGAGGAGAATGAGCAGACAGGGGAGGAGGGGGCATCTCACCCAGAGGGAAGACAGCACCCTATTTAGGCCAGACCGAGGGCAGCTCTGCCCAGCTATCTCTGCACTACCTTTTAGCACTTTAATCAAATGCCTTACGAATGGGTTTGCCCAGATGTCAAAAATCCAATCGGATACATTTATTGGCCTGACAACCAATTTTCTGCTATGTATCATCAGGGACTGATGGTCCATTCTCAGCAGCAGGGGAGTTGGCGATAATGGAGCTGGGAGAGCCATTGTGTGCCCTCAATATTGTTTCAGGCTGTCAGCAGGGAAGGAAAGGAACCTGGGCCCACAGGGCAGATAGACAGAGAGACAGAGGGTGCCTTGAGCCTTGGATCCCTGCACAGTGTGACTAGTGCTGGACGGAGGGGAGGAGGGGAGAGATCAGGGAAGCCGGCAGGCCATCCACAGTCCACATGACTTGGGGCACTGCCCTTTCCTAACCTGAGCTTCCTTGGGGTCCTCACCAGCCATGTTGGAAGAATGGGGGAGCGAGAACCCATCAGGACTGACGTGAGGACCACATGGATTCAGGCAGCATCTACTCAGCCTCCTCAGCCTGCAGGGCATTGAGCTAGACAGCCGGTGAGGAGATGACTCTAGGCCTTGGGGAGCTTCCAGGAGAGCAAGAGAGATCAAATTAGAGGACTGGAGGAAATGCAGCCCCTGTCCCCTCGCCTGCCTTTCCACCTGGCCCTGAGGAGCCCTAGGACTCTCCAGGAGCACTGGCCCCCTCAGAGATGCCCAAAAGCCGAAGACCCCGTCCCCAGCCTCCACTTCAAGCAACGCAGCATCCTTTACATCTTGTATGCCTTTTCTATGTTGGGCTTCTGGGTAAGATCACCTTTGACAAAGGATTGTCCTCTAAAAAGAAAAATGTAAAAAGCACTGACAGAGTTCAATCCTCTCATTTTACCAACAGGGACACTGAGCCCCAGGGAAGTCTGGGAGGGAACATACACAGTGAGCCTTGAAGGACAAGCAGTATCTCCCCCACTTCAAGAGACAATGAGAGGAGGATGGAAACACGACTTTGCCCACACCTGTCCCACCTGGGGCCTTTGCTCAGGGTCCTGTCACCTAGAGGGTCCCGGCCACCTGTTCCCTGGGCCTCATTTGCTCAATTTCTCCTTCTTTGACAGGCTCATGCCTCCTCCTCCACAAACCACCCCATCCAGAATGAATGGTCTGCCCTCTTTGCTCTTGAAACAGATTATTTGTGGGACGATTTAGCTCTTCTATCATTCTGCCCAGCCCTGTAGCCAAATTGGTGGTGCCAGTGCCTTCCAACCTAAGCTGCCAGAAACACACCTATATTTGAACAAAGGTGGGCATATTACCCATTGCAACAGAGAGAACACGCGCCACAGGGAATGGCGAGGCAGCTCAGTGAGAGGGTGCTGGAAATGAGTTACAGGATCTGGGCTAGTGCGAGGTGCTCTAGGGAGCAGCGCTTGGTTCTAGAGGGAATGCTGTCAGGAAGAAAGTGATGGGGAGTAATTCTGTGTCTGGGGATCTTATCTAGAAGGAGGGAAGCAGAGAGCGCAGCTGAAGCTTTAATTGGTAAAGAAGCAGTAGTCCCTGATGTTCACCAGGACAGGGGGGTGTTTGGTGATCTCTGTGGTTTGGACAGTGTTCTTGTTTTTGTCTGTGTTCAGACACAATTACGGAGTGGTCTTGTTTTCGTCTTGCTTGTGGCCTTGTCTGATGTTTATATTCTGGGAAATTGTTTATGTTCAATAAGAGATTACCACAGCCAGGCTGGGAATGCCAGGGCAGCTCTGGCTCTCATGGGTCGTCTGTCCTCCAGGGCACGGGCCGAGCCCAGAGCCCAGCACAGAGCAAGTGCTTTAGCAATTGTGTTCCACATTGTCTAAGAGGCTGGGGTGTGCAGGGCAGGTTTGAGGAATCAGTATGGCTGAACCAAGGGCATGGCAGTGGGGCGTGCAGCTGGAGGTCAGGAGCAGGCCTTGAATGCCAACTAACACACACGATAACCGAGGTGACTGCACTCTGGAAGGTATAAAGTATGGGTGGATGGTGAGGATTAGTCTTATCTCCAGCTCCTTCCTCCCTGGACATTGGCCGGGAGGCTCACAAGCTGTTCAGCAATCTTGCCAGCCTCAAGAGACAGGAAGAGAGAGAAAGCAGAGCTCAGCAGAAGCGGAGAAGCCCAGCTCGGGTGGGCGGGCCAGCGAGGAATGCTATTTATCCCGAGGATGCCCCTGACCTTTTCCCGCACAACAGGGACAGACGCGCGGAGCCTGGCTGCATCCTTCTCCTTTAAAACAAGAAATGGAAGCATTACTCACCAAGCCCGGACATTTATCATGGTCTGGGGACATTAATTTGACAGTGTGTCATTTTCCATTTGGTTTGGGCCCGGTGGAGGCTGCCCTCGAAACACCTTCAATTAAATGCAGCTAATAACACAGAGCTATTTTGAGCAAGGAGGGCCCTCTGCCTCCCCCCAGAGCTCTGATGTGCGTGTGTTGTCGGGGGGAGGGGGCTGCTGCAGGGAAGTTGCCGTTCATCGTGATCCCAGTGCCAGGATCCTTTCCCACAAATCTAGGCCTTGCCCCAGTCATAGGCAGGTGAATCGCATACAGGACGGAGAGGATGGGGAGAGTGGCCACCGCATCCCCTGGGATGAGAAGATTCCAGCCAGTGGTCTGGCTGTGTTGCAGCCCTTTCCCTAAGAGGAAGGAAGCCACGGTTTTCGCCTAGCAGAGAGAAAGCATAGATTTTGGAGTCCAGCAGACTTGGAGGTGGATCTCAGCTATTCTGCTTCCTGCTGTGTAGCTTCAGGCAAGTCCCATAGCCTTCCTGAGCCTCAGTTTCCTCACCTGTAAAGTGGAAACAAGAGTTCCTCTTTCATGGAGTGGTATGATGAGTCACAACATTTTATGAGCTCAGTTAAAATAATACATCCATGAAGCTTGTTAATTCATTCGTGATCATTCAAAAATCGTCTTTTATATTTTCCAAATTCAAAATTTGGGGAAAGACTACTAAGTGCCCAAAACTGGAACTCAGAAAGTAACAGAGTGCTTTAGGAAAGCACATGGCCTCCAGAGTTAGAAACATCTGGATTTCAATCACAGCCCAACTGTCAACTAGCCGTGTGATTTGGGGCAATTTATTTAACCTCCATGTGCCTTGGTTTCCTCATCTGTCAGATGGTGTTAACCATGCCAACCCTCCCTGGAATTGTTGAGAAGATGAAACAATATTGCATGTACAGTACTAGCAAAGAGTAGACGCTCAGTTCCTGTTAGCTCACTTGTTCTTTCTTGCCCAAGTCCCGAGTCTAGAAAATAAGCACTTGATGTTGGTGGTTCCTACATTTTACATGGGTGCTAAGCATTGGGTATGAATGTTCTTATTTTAATCTTAAAAGTGCTATAAGTTAGGTACTAGTAGTCGATTGAGCCATATGAACTATGTTGTTGTTGTAGATCAAAAATGGTTGGCCAGTAGCAATTTCATACATTAAACCTAACTTCTTCCATTTTACTGATGAGGCACCTGGGGCTGGGGATGTCAATGTGCTCAGATCAGACACTTGGACCAGTGGTGGAGCTGAGATGGCTCCTGGCAGTAGACACTGAAGCCTCTTGGCTTCAGGCTTGATGTGGAGGAACAGCAGGCCCATAAGAAGCTCCCAGACTCTAGGGAATAAAGAATAACCACCATGAGTCCTGCTTTCACAGGTTGGTCCCCTGTTCCCCTGAACAGATTCAAACCTGTTGGCACCAGAAACACTTGGTCAGACTCAGTTAAAAGTCTGGAAGGACTAAATGTAAGGGTCAAAGTGAAGTTGTTTTGTTTTGGGGGTTTATTTATTTATTTATTTATTTTGAGACTGGATCTCACTCTGTTGCCCAGGCTGGAGTGCAGTGACTGTATTATAGCTCACTGTAGCCTCGTCTTCCTCCTGCCTCAGCCTCCCAAGTAGCTGGGACTATAGGCACATGCAACCACACCTGGCTAATTTTTTAAATTTTTTTGCAGAGATGAGAGACTCCTTGTGTTGCCCAAGCTCGTCTCTATCTCCTGGACCCAAGTGATCCTCCCACCTCAGCCTCCCAAAATGCTGGGATTATAGGAGTGAGCCACTGCACCTGACCCAAAGTGAGATTTTGTATGTGGAGGAGCCCAGTGGACAGTTAGGGCTGTGCACAGCAACCTCTGAGGGCTACCAGTCTCTTTGGGGGCTCTGGGACCTACCCTTTGAGCTCTAAAGCCTAGCCGGCCTCACAGGAAGGCTACCCTCCCCACAGGAAAGGCTCTGACAGCCACAAACGCCAAGAACCACAATTCACTGCATGTCCAGCTGCCAACAGGCTCCCTGCAAAGTGTGATATTGATTCAGCTGCTACTGCTGCAGTTCCTTCAGAGCACTGTGCTGGGGAAAGACCCACAGCCCACCTTGTGCCATCACTGAGATCGTGTTTATGATGAACAAGATGCTAAGAAATGCCAGGTATGATTCAGGCAGGCCTGATTCAGAGGAAAGCATCAGTCTGTGTAGCACCAAGAGCTTTGGGCTCTCTTTAAGGCCTTGCCACTGGCTTGCTCTGTGGCTGTGGGCTGTGTCTTTCTAGGCTCTGTCTCCTCACCTGTAAAATGGGGCCCTGAGTGAATGACCTCACCAGGTTTTCCAGCACTGAAAGTCTATGAATCTTACAAGCCAATTTCAGAAGGTGACTATCTCAGTCCGTTCTGTGCTACTATAACAGAGTACTCAGTAATTTACAATCAACAGAAATGTATTTGGCTCACAGTGCTGGAGGCTAGAAGTCCAAGATTAAGGGGCTGCATCTGGTGAGGGCCTTCTTGCTGCATCTCATGATGGAGAGCATCACATGGTGAGAGAGTATGCACTAGAGAAGGCCAGACTTAATTTTTATAACAAGCTCCCACAATAATGACACTGTATACTCCCACGATAATGACACTATCTATTCATGAGGACATAGTCCTCATGACCTAATCACCTCTGAAAGGTCTTAGCTCTCAGCATGTTGCATTGGGGATTAGGTTTCCAACACACAAACTTTGGGGGACACATTCAAATCGTAACAGTGACCTTATGGGTATACTCAGACACCTTTGTTCCTGAAGTAATGAGGTGAAGTAGTAAAATTCTCCTTATTTACAGTTACTGACCTTCCAGACTGGTTTCACCTCATGCTTTTTTTCAAATAACTTTAAAAAGATTATTTCTCTTTTCCCTGCACTTCCCCTACCACCCACAGAAGTAAGACTAAGAAAGAGAAAAAAGGAATTCACGTTTTCTTTCTTCCCTCATCTGCATTTTTTAAAAAACTGGTCAAGACAAGAATGTAGACATTTCTCAGCAAGAATGGATGCCATTGTCAGCTTACACAGATTCACCAGAACTTGGTGCTGGGGCAAACTGCAGGAGACCTGAAGCAAAACAAGGTGTAAACAGCCATAGAAGACCAAGCCAGGCAGTTACAACAGTCTACTCCTTTTTCTTGCTCACAGGTAAAATGGTCACAAACATTCTAGAAAGCACTTGGGCGAAATTTATCAGGAATTTTTTAAAAGGTTCACATCCTTTGGATATTGGAATATATCCCAAGAAAGCAATACCAAATACAGAAGGAAAGAGCCACATGCATAACGGTGTTCATTATGTGAAAAATTAAAGCAGATTAAATGTCTATCAATAAGGGATTGAGTAAGTAAACCATCCCACATCTTCTTAATGGATTATAAAATACTATACAGCAATTTAAAAATAAGTCCATAAAACTTTCATAATTTGGATATGGACATATATATGAACTTTCAACCTCCAGTACTGTGAGCCAAATAAATTTCTGTTGATTACAAATTATCAAGTCTCAGGTATTCTATTGTAGCAGCACAAAATAGACTGCGAAATCACCTTCTGAAATCTGCTTGTAAGATTCGTATATATATAAATATATGTAATTATATTATTTATATTATATTATAATATATAAAATACAACAGATATTCATATATTATATAAATATTGTATATATATGAGGAAAGAACTAGAATTCCAATCCAGTTAAATATGATGGATTAAATATACCTTGACCTTATCTCACTGGCAACATTTTATTAAATTGACAGTAAATGAGGAGACATACATGAAATCCCAAGTCCAAAGTGGTTTGTGACATTAGGAGCTAAGAGATTTCAACAAAGACCTGGACTCTGGGAAGCAGAGAGATGAGTGGTAATGACTCAGCACAGTGGAGAAAGCTAAAAACTTCAGCACTTGCAGAAGGCAGACCAATAAGAAGCACATTGATTTATCTTAAAGGATTCCTGAGAGATTCAGCGCTTGAATGCTCCAAGTCTACAAAAATCCATGGCGATGTGCAGAGTGGAAGGCACTGCAGTTAGTTTAAAGTCTACATCTGGAGGAGTTACCGACCCAGGGTCACCGCCCCGCGTCCACCACATCCACATGGTGTCAGACTTCAACTAGAACTTGAGAAATAGAAGACAATGGAAACATGAATGCAGAGAGGAACCCTATTTTGAACACAGAGCTCTATACAGAGCTTGATCATAAATCAAGTGTGAGGGTGGAATAAGTATATTTCAAACACGCAAAAAAATTGACCTCCCTTGCACCTTTCCTTAGGAAATTACCATAGGGTGTGCTTCAGCCAAACAAGGAAAGAAACCAATAAATAGGAATACATGGGATACAGGAAACTGGGGATCTCACCCAAGAAACTGGCTGGATTTTAGAGATAACCAGAGAGAAGCCAGTACAAATAAGGGAAGGCATGGAGGTGAAATTTGTATATTATCCAGTATGTTGTTTCAAACTTTTAGAAAACAATATTGATGGGCATTTGATAGTTCTTTTGGAGGACAGAGAATTGAGCAAACAAAAAAGCAAAATGATGTGCAAATAGAGGAAGGTACCTGACTTGGGTCATGGGGGAATAATATTTTCACAGCCATAATAATGCAAACACAGCCCCAAGCTATGATAGAACATAGTAAGAAAATCAAAGGAGAAATGGAGGAGAGAGCCTGTAAAGTAGCTAAAACCTCAATTACAGAACATGAAGTCAATAGATAATGGGGGGAAAAGCAGCATAGCAAATTATTTAGAAGTATATGAAGATAAATAATACAAGCAATGCCTAAGGGAGTTGAAACTGTTTCCTCTCAGGAGTGATGAGAGGATGAGAGGCTCTGGGGTAGGAGACAGCTACTTTGCACAGGAAGCCTCTTGTGTGTGTGTGGTTTTTCTTAATTTCTTAGAACTATGCCCATATATCACTTTGGTAAAAGTAAAAATTAGTTTTTCAAAATTGTTTCCCCAATTTAATCACAACTGTCAGCTCCACGCCTGGGTCTTAAAGCCAGATTAACCCAGTCCCATATCATGTTCCAGTGCAGCTACTAAAAGCAAGCAGCAAGACTTGCTACCTCGGTAATTTCAAGCAGTTTCTGAAGCTATGGCTCCCTGTTGCTCCCAATCTGATTCTCTCACTTTTCTATCCATTGTCCTGACCCCTAACTCCATATAGCATGCTGAGTTTCTGCCTCTCACTTTCTGTGGTTTCAAAAATGCTCTTGGTTTGCTGGACTCGGCACTTCAATTAAAGTTTTCCCTCCATTTTCTCCCTTGGTTCCCATTGCCCTGGAGGAAGTGTTCCTACCCCAGCCCCAGACTCCCGGCAGTCATATTTCCACCAGATGACCCCACCCACTGGCCACAGCTGATTGGAGCAAGGATGAAAACCTGACCAGGCAGAGCCAATCCAGTTCTCCCTTTGGGAGATTTCTAATTGAGGCTAAGAGACAGCCAGACAGCTGGACTGCTTTTCTGGATAGGGAAAAATGTAAATGAAGGAGCTGTGGGCTGGAAGATTTCCAACTTTATGGGCATGAAGGGCAGACAGTCAGTCTGGAGAGAGAGAAGGGCTCAGACAAATGCCGGGGGAGGGGGAAGGGGCAGACTTAGAGACCATGTAGTTTTAAATAGAGAAGCCAGAGAGAAGCTTTGTTCTCAAATGGCCCTTCCTAAGTCCTGAGGGTTTTGTTTTGTTTTAATTTATTTTATTTATTTTAGGTTTTTGAGACAGAGTCTGGCTCCATTGCCCAGGTTAGAGTGCAGTGGCACGATCTCAGCTCACTGCAACCTCCTCCTCCTGGGTTCAAGTGATTCTCCTGCCTCAGCCTCCTGAGTAGCTGGGATCATAGGCGACTGCCACCACACCTGGCTAATTTTTGTATTTTAGTAGAGATGGGTCTTACCATGTTGGCCAGGCTGGTCTCGAACTCCTGACCTTCGGTGATCTGCCCGCCTTGGCCTCCCAAAGTGCTGGGATTACAGGCCTGAGCCACTGCACCCAGCCGAGGCTGAGTTCTTCAAGCTCCTCTGATTCCTTAAGAGAAAGCCCTCTTTTCTGATTATGCTTGCTTGAGTTGGTTTCTGTCACTTGCAACCAAAAGAATCTCAAGTAAAAACCAACCCAGCCCATCTCCTTAGACTCTGAATAGGGAGGGTGTGAGAAGTAGAGATTTGGCTTTTTTGAGACCATGGAGACTTTTCCCCTCCCCCAGCAGCCCCCAGTTTCCTTTGTGTAAAGTGCTCCCCTCACAGCATGCAGTCTCAATTTATAGAAAGCACAGGAGGTCTGGGTTTCACTGGCAAGGATGGGGGGGGCCCAAAGGCTCCTTTTGCTGGAACCTTGCACCCACTGCCCTTCTTCAGCCAGGGGGTACACACATAACCAATGACACATACTCTTGGGACCCTGAATCTTGAGCAGAGGCAAGGGAGAAGGTAGGGTTGGAGTTCGTTCAGTTCCCCAGGAATGACCAGCTGGGGAGATGGACAGAGTTTCTGCTCCTGAGAGACTCTGGAGCCACCGCTTCCTGTCAGTTCACAGCTCAGTTTTTATCCTTCTCTCCATCTTGTGACCTCCCTCAAATTCTCCCACTAAGTTCCTTTTTATGCTGTTGGTTGCACTTGCCCATTTTGTTTTCTGTTGCTTGCAGTCCCCAAACCCTGACCAGCCCGGGGAGGAGGGACCAAGAGGAGATCTGGCAGCTGTGTGTGGAGCTCCTACAGCTCCAGTGATTTCCAAGACCTCAGAGGCCACGCCTCATGTTTGGGAACAACTGGAGATGGTGCTCTCATGTTCAGCAGTGACAGTGCAAGGGAGCCTTGTTTGGTTTGGCAGGCAATGGAGGCTTTGAAAGTAGAGGAACAAAATGACTAGCAGTGCCTGACCACTGGATGAGCAGACTCCCAGAATGGTGGACTGAATTTTAAAAACAGGGCTGGAGACAGGGACAGTGGCTCACTCCTGTAATCGCAGCACTTTGGGAGGCCAAGATGAGCAGATTGCTTGAGCCCAGGAGTTCAAGACCAGCCTGAGCAACATGGCAAAACTTCATCTCTACAAAACATACGAAAGAATTAGCCAGGTGTGGCGGTGTGCATCTGTAATCCTAGCTACTTGGGAGGCTGAGCTAGGAGAATTACTTGATCCCTGGTGGTTGAGGTTGCAGTGAACCGATATCACACCACTAAACTCTAGCCTGAGCATTAGAGCGAGAACCTGTCTCAAAAAAAAAGCAGAGCTGGAGATCCGGTAGGGCCTGGAGTTAGATGTAGATGTTTACTGTACTGTGTGGTTGTGACCCTGTTTTTACCACCAAACTGCTCTGCATGTGAAGCACCGATTATATAGCTAGGGAGTTGGCTGGAGGAAGATTATGTAGTGAAAAAAGACTGGAAATAAGTAGTCTTTATTTTCCTCCTTTTTGTTCTGAGAAATCCCTCTCCTCTTTTCCTGTCCCATGCTGTTAAGTGACACCCCTCCCCATACCTTCTATCTCTGCTCAGGTAACACATATTAACAGTTTATTATGTGTCTTTCCATGTTTATATGCAGATTTGTATGATCCTATACAGACGTGTGTCAACATACATGTATATGCATACAAACGCGAAGGCAGGTCATTTTTGTTATTGTTTTATAAAAAGTGAATCATGTTACACATCCTTTTCTGCCTCTATCTTTTCCGTTTCAACATACCTCTTCACATGGTTTGGAAGTGTGTCCCATCCAAATCTCATGTTGAAATGTGGCCCCCAGTATTGTAAGAGGGCCTAGTGGGAGGTATCTGGGTCATGGAGGTAGATCCTCATGAATGGCTTGGTGCTGTCCTCATGGTGATGAGTGAGTTCTCACTCTACGAGTTCACGTGAGATCTGGTTGCTTAAAGGAGCCTGGCACCTCCTCCTCTCTCTCTTGCTCCCTCTTTTACCCTGTGATGTCCTTTCACCTTCCACCATGAGTATAAGCTTCCTTGTGTGAAGGTCCCTGCATGAATCAGATGCCAGCCCTCTGCTTCCTGAACAGTCTGCAGGACTGTGAGACAAGGTAAACCTGTTTTCTTTGTAAATTAACCAGTCTCGCGTACTCCTTCATAGCAACACAAAAGAGACTAATGTACCTCCCTACCCCCAGTCAACTAGTACAGTGCTAATTCATTCTTTTTAATGGCTATATAATAGTCCGTGGTTTATGTACCCTCATTTATTCAGCCTTCCTCTGGGGTGGGCATTCATTGTGTTCCATGTGTGTGCATGCGCATGCATGAACACCACTCAAATAATGCTGTGGTAAACATCTTTGTACTTACATTTTTACCTAATGGAGCTTTTATTTCTGTGGGCTAGATTCCCAGGAGTGAGATTGCTGGGTGAAGAGTATATACTTTTTTTATTTCAATAGATGTTGCCAGATTGCTTCCCATAAAGGTTATATACCACTTCGCATTTCCCCCAAAATATAAGAAGGCACACTTTCCCCACATCCCCCAGGACTGGCAGGGAATATTTCAACATATTAACAGCGGTAGTGTTTGGATACCGGGACAATGGATGCTTTTCTTGCCTTCATTTTATTCTAATTTCATTTCCCAATGTTTTCCCCTTTAAAAGGAGGAAAGGTGCAATCGTTTGTTTTAACCAGCCCACCCCCCCGCCCATGCTGATCCTCAGACAAAGGATTCTCTAAGCTTGCAGGCCCTGGGGCTCACTGTGCAGCCCCTCCCTGGGCACCAGCTGCCCCTGGCCCCTTTGTGGACCTGTTATCTCATCCCAGCAAGGAGGGGACCCCAGAGGCCTCCACACAAGGTCTGCGTATCATATGTTTTCTAAAGCTGATTTACTGAGGTTACTCGCATGGAAGTGCTGCTCTGGTAGAAAAACTTCTAGACCCAGAAACAGACTAATCTGAGGTTGAAGCTTCGACTTTGCCAAGTCACTTAATGTCTCTGAACCTCAGCTTCTTTATCTGTAAAATGGGGATAACAAAGCAACTACATCAAAAGATTAAGAGCAAAGTGGTTAATAGTTACAAACGTTTAGGGACGAGGGAAGTATCTGGTAGGTAGTATAGGATCTATGCTGTTTTCTTGTTATATAAATAATGTCTGCCTCATTATGTCACTGTGAGATTACGTGCACTGAGGTGCTTTCCTCAGCACACAACCTGCTGAGAAGCTGCAAATGCGTAGTATTGCCACCGACGCAAGTGCTTGTTGGGCTTAGGGCTCTCCTCTGAGCTCCCTTAGCCCTGTGCCTACAGCTATCCCCATTCTCAGAGGACACTGCAGTTGAGTCTGGTTTTGTGTTTTTCTCTCTGCTCTTCTGATGACTGGACTGGCTTCGGGAGCTGCTCTCAGAAAGGCCCTGCACTTGGTTTCCTGCTCTGCTGTCACCATCTTGAAATTCTTGAACATAGGCCCCAAATATGATATCATATAGCTATTCCCACCTCGTGCAATGCCTGACATGAAGGGAACCCTCAGTAAATGTGTTAAAATGAAGCCATGCAAATAGTAAAGAAAACTTTGCTTCTGCCTTCTCAGTGCTCACAGTATAGTTGGGAAGATAGCTATTGAAACTCTGAAGTACACGAAAACCTCCACACAGTACATGGCATTACAAGCCCTGGCTTGGAGTCAGACAAAGCTGGACATAGAGTCCAGCATGTAATGCTGAACAAATTACTTGACCTCTAGGTACCTCAGTTTCCTCAGCTGCAATCTAGAGCTAAGACTACCAACTTGGTCAATCTGGAAGGTCAGTTCTGAGGTTTCCACTGCAGGCTTTGGGGTGGAGTATGGTGAGGCCTCATCCTGCTGAGTTGGGTTTGGAGCTGAGTTTGGGCAATGGCAGTTCCTGCCTCTCAGGTTCATAAAAGGCCCCATTTTCCAGATCTCTTGGATCTTCCAATCTGTTCCTCATTTTGCCTTACTAGGGGTGCTCACCTGCAGACTCTGATGTGGGTTCTCACCCACTGAAATGGGTTTTCCTTGGCGACAAAGGTATAGCCTTTTCTGTACATGAGAGTCTAATATAGGGAGGTCACTTGATATCACAAACAGGACCTCAGAGTGAAGAGAGGGCAGCATTAGCAAATTCACAGCTCCAGAAAGTCCCCTGATATGACACCTTGCCTACTTTTCCCCCTACCCCCTTTATGTTCTGGGATCACACCCCTCCCCAGCTTCCCAGACCAGGCCTTTCCCACTACTTCACTCTCCTTCCTGCATCCTGGAGCTGCCCTCTTTCCATCATGGCTTCCGAGGCATAGGCACCGGCAGGAGGCGTGGAGGTGACAGCACAGGATCAACAGCTGCCAGCCTGAGTTGAGCCCAGCAGAAAGCAGAGGGGTCCCCAGGTGATTTCCAATACGTCAGACATCCTACTGAGAATCCCCCATAGATTAGACTTAGTTCTCACAGCAGGCTTACAGAACTCCAAGGTCTGAGCTCTGGGCAAAACCTAATTCATTTGGCAGACTCAGTCTTTCACATAGTGGGTTTATGGTGGTTAAAAATAATGAAGGGACTCTTGGCAATGAATAGTTTGGAATACGGTGGCCTGAACAACCTTGCTAAGAAATAAGGATTCAATGGTGACTTCTGTCTTAGGTCCCTCCAATCTCCATTCCCACCCCCACAATTATCACCTTCCTGTCTCCCTCTGGTGACCTCTTCCCCCTTGAATCATGCCCTAGGCAGGCACTCATCTATTCTCAGGGCCATCTTCCTAGGCTCTTCCCTGCAGGAGAGAGAGGATTTTGTGCAAGCTCCACCTAAAAGTTACGTGGGCTTTCCAGCCTGTTCCTCCCACCTCCTTCCCGCACATGAATCTTCCTGCAGGGTCGCCCCGAGGACAAGCAGTTTACTAACTCAAGGGAGAGCAGGGAACTCACATTCCGGGTATCAGTGAAATTTATGAGTCATGGATATCATAGGACCCTGTTTTCATTGACTTCATTCGCCATTTCCTTTCTTCGTATTAATTTTTCCCAACAGCCCACTTATCTTCCCTCTTGGAGCCCTGCCCACCATCGCCTTCCCTGATACGTGGTATCTCTAACAGGCTAAAGCACTCAGCGATGCGATTGCTTGGGAGTCGGCTCGCTCAAGCACTCACAAGTTACACTCTGTGGCTAATCAAATGTCAAAACAATCTCTCCCACGATTTGGAGGAGCTTGGTGACAGGAAGACATTGGCCATCGAGCCATCAGAACAGGCCACGTTTGCTTGGTGGCAAGCAGTGAGACTGGTTTCTGCCGCGTTACATTCCTGGTGGCAGCTTTCCCTAAGAAGCAGCTGCTCTATGGTTAGTGGGGTTTGGGGTTTGGAATTATTTTCTTCTTTTCTTTTGAAGGCAGAGAGATACTTCATGCCAGGGGTCAGCGGGGCAGAGGGGTGGTTAAATTGTTTTCTATGACAAAATGTTGTCAGGTCTCTGAATCATAGCAGCCACAGCCGTGGTTAAAGAGAAGAGATTGCATCTAGGAGCTGGTCTCAGTTCTGCCACAGAGGACGCACTGGACGAGTCACAGCCACTCTGAACTTCTGTCTCCTCTTCTGGAATATGAGGAAATTGGGTTAAATGGTCCCTGTGGTTCATGAACCAGAAGATGATTCAACTTGACACCATAGCTTACAATTGAAACATTTCTGTGCTTATTATTTCATTTGATGTTCACAGTAAGCCCATAAGTGAAGAGGAGAGGGATTATAATCTCCATTTTATAGCAGTGAAATGACTTGTGGTGGTTATACATCCTGCCCATGACAGAGCTTAGCTGGATCGTGGGCTGGTGTCCTTCTCCTAGCCCAGGCTGGTCTCAACTCCTCATGCTCCACAGGGCAGATTCCTTGAGCTGAACCACTTCCACCGTCAGTGCCACACGGGAGCTTTCGTTCAAGCGAGAATTCAGGGATCGTCCTGTCCACTTCATTTTCTGCTGAAAAATCTGAGCCCCATAGAGGGAAGCAAAAGGGCCTCCCCAGGCTCACACCGCAAAGCGTCCCATTCTCCTGATGTGGAACCACTCCACTCTCCTCATGGGTCCCATGGGGGTGAAAGCGCCTGCATCTTGGGTCTGTGCTAAGGATGGATCTGTCAAAAATGGTGACACAGATAAGTTTTGGGTGCATTTGAGACACCACCACTGTGTCGTCATTACCCACACTGCTGTCATGAGGTCTTCAGAAATTGTCACTGGGGTCCTCTTGGCGTCTGATGTGCCAAGAGAGGTCAGGACAGGGTAATCTGTGTCTGCTCCATGCCCCCTCCGCATCTCCCTGAGCCTTTGAGAGTGCCTAGCTCATTCTCCATGCTCCTTAAAGTCCTCCAAGTTCCACAGCCCTGCGTAGACCTCAGAGTGAGTGGTTCACTTTGCAGCACTCAGGCCCACTCAGTGATCACAACAAACACGGCTTGCAGGGTCTGGCTGGCCACACGTGCTGTCCCTTCTGCCCACCTGGAAAATACCAGCTCTTCTCTCCAAATTGAGCTTGCTGGCCCCCTCTTCCATAGGGCCCCTGAAGAGGCGAGTTCTTCCTTTCCCCACTCCCACGACTGTGCAGAAAGCCTCTGACAAAGCACTTTCACTTTCACATGGTGGCCACCGGTCTCCGAGGCTGTTCTCCTTTTAGCTGGCAGCTCAGTGAAGACAGCGGCTGTACTTTGTTTCTCTCAGTGTCTTCAGCGCCTGGATCCTGTTGGGGCTCAGTGACCTTGCAGGGAGAGGGGACAAACTTTACATGCCAATCAGGAGCACAGGCTTTGACACCAGGCTGGCCTGCGCTGAAATCCAGTTCTGCCATTCACCTACATGTCATCCAAACCTCTCTGAGCCTCAGTTTTCAAATCTACAAAATGGGAAGATTGGTACTGCAGACCTCATCAGGATGAATGGGAAAAACCATGGAAAGAGCTTAGCACATCACAGGCAGTAACCGGGAACTATTGTTACTATCATTGGGGAATTCCCCAAAAGGTTCCTCTGTGAGCTCACAAGAAAGCCCCTGGGTCTCCACACCGTCTGCAGGAAGCGCCCCGGGGATTGGCAGCCCTGCCCTGCCCTGCCCTGCCTTCTTCTCCAGCTGCAGTCGGAAAACCCCTTTCTCAGGATGCCCCAGACAGGGCCAAGCTGCTTTCCTTCCCCTTGTTGACACAGGGAAGACCTGGCTGCCTGGAGCCTCGACTGGGCCTCCCACTCTTTAAAGTGCAAACACTGGGCTGTGTATTTTGGGCCCCTCTGAAGGGCCATTTCTGGTGAAATACCAAGTTTTGAAATACTTCACTCCTTGTTTGCATTCGGAAGCCCTTACATGCTCAGGTCTCTCAAGGCCTGTGTTCAGAGAGGCTGGAGGTAATGTGGGCAACAGAATCAGACTCCAGTGGGGGAACACAACGGCCCTCTGCTCTTGGGCTGGGCCTACAGGAGCCACTGGAGGTGGAAGAGGGAGCTCGCTCTCACGGAGTCTGCCTCTGGCTGGGAAGAGCAGACGAAGGCATACAGAGGTATGTCCAGGTGAGCCCAGGGCACAGACAGCTTGGACCAGAGGCTGGTGTGAAGAAGTCATCTCCTGAAGACCTAACTACAGAAATGCTGGAACTCAGTGCTTCTTCCAGTCCCTCCTCTGCTCCGGCACCCACCCCCACCTCTCCACCCAAGAAGTGTGTAAACTTCTCATCCTGCCAAGAGCTGGGCGGGGAGGAATGACATTTATTTGAGCCTCATTACTCTCATAGGAGCTGTCTTAGCCTAACAGCAGAGGTAGAGGAGGCCAGAAGGGGAGGCAGGGTTGACTTGATAGAGATCTCCATGGGTTTCAAGGAGGGTTTGGTCTGGTCCTCTAGGAGATCGAGCCTCCACATCCTGGGTGTTCACTTGGGCCAGGTATTTTATACATCCTGTTTACTTTAAGCCTCATAAGATGGGTGGTCCCATCCCCACAGATGAAGAAACTGATGCAATAATAGAACAGACTGGGCTCCTTACCCAAACACCAGGACCCTAGTAGAAGCTCTTTGAGGATAGGGTCCTCGTAAGGCTTGTCTTTCCCTCTCAGAGCTTGGTCCAGTGACCTTCCTTGTCTACAAAAGCTGTTAAGAAGTGTTTGCTGAAAGGAAGCAGGGCAGGGCTCACAGAGGAGGGAGCGTGGAGGAAGCTGGCACAAAAGTATCAAGGTGAGGATGTTCGGGACAAGTTCAGAGGCTTGTGAGAAGCCGCATTTGGCCGGAGAGGGAAGAGATGGGAGAGGTAAGGACAGAGCAGCAGCAGGAGCTGACTTAGAGGGGACTGCATCCTCCTTATACATCATGGGGTGACCAACCAGGGGCGATCTCCAAAACAGCCAGCCAGCAAATAATGATGGAGCTCTGTCAGCGTGCCCAGTGCCTCAGGATCCCCCAAGGAGCATACAAAAGGCAGAGAAGTGAGCTGATTTATTTACACAGCAATCTCATGGGTCCTATGCAGTGAAGACAAATTGCTGAAAATGATGCACTAGGCTCACATGCATTTCCCACAGAAAGGGCCATCTTTCAGGCCTCCACTTGGAGCCTGTTTACTCTTAGTTTGTGCATAGTCCCAGCAAGCTGAGTGACCCGGATTCCCAGTGCCAAGCAGATTCAAGCCAGAGGTAGAGGGGGCAGCAGGGGGAGGTGGGGTTGACTTAGAGAGTTCCTCATGGGTTTGGAAGAGGATTTGATCTGGGAGGACAAGCCACCACCTCCACTTGGACTAGGTGTTTTACATGCCCTGTTTAAGCCTTGTGCAGTTGGTGGTGCCATCCCCATTTCACAGATGAAGAAATTGGCGCTGGAACAGACTGGGCAGATGCCAGAATGGCAGGATTAGAGAAAGGTATGTAGACAATAAGGGGAAGGTGTTGCTGGAAGCCAGTTGTGAAGAAGGGGACAGAAAAACCAAAGCAAGATGGGGAAGAATGCTCCAAACAGAGAGCCAGCTAGGGCTGTCCTACCTAGGAGGACATTGGGATGAAAGAGCCTGGACTCCCTGACTCTGCTGCTGTCTAGCTAAGTGAAGTGGGCAACTTCCTGCCGCTCTGAAGCTCAGCTTTCCCATCTGAAGAGCAGGGTTAAAACTACCAGATAGTGGCAGGAATTGAAGACAAGGCAGGTGGACCACTGGTCGAGGATCTGACTCAGGAGCAGTCACTTGCATGATGGTTGCTGAGACGTTGTTACTTTTTATTACTGGGGGAAACTCAACGCACCCTAGAGCAGTAGTTCTCAGATATGTCTACACATTGGAATCATCTGGGAAGCTTTCATAAACTCCTATACCTGGTTCTGCCTTCCTGAGATTCTAAACGAAATGACCTAAGATTGGCGGGGGCATCCGGGCTTTTTTTTTTTCTTAAAGTTCTTGAAAAGATTTGAACACGCAGCTAAGGTGGGCTGAGAACCACCACCCTAGAAGCAACTGTGACTCATCCAACCCAGACGCAGATGTTGAGGGTCCCAACATAGTTGCTGGGAAGGGGTCAAACCTCTTCTGGGTACCCAGGGTCTGAAAGCAGAAGAACATACTTTAGAAAGCCTTCTGTCAAACTGGTTAATTTCTTTTAAGCTTTGGCTCTTAAGGGACTGAAGTTCAATTATCTGGAAAACTCACTTATGTGGAACTCCTCACTCCCTAATGGCACTGGCTAAATGAGGTGTTACGATTCTATAGATTCTCAAATTACAGTCTTTGTGATTCTTCACCCAGAGAAGAAATTATCCAGAGGCTCACACCCTGCCTGCCCTGCCTCCTTAGGCAGCTGGGCCATGGTTAAAGCTTGTCTTGGGGAAGGGCTCCCTGGCACTGAAGGAAGATTTTGGCTTCACGCTCCAGTCAGCCAAAGTGACATGCCCAGTCCCAAGTTGGCTGAGCTCTGCAGGCCTGTTAGTCCATTTCCACATGAAACAGCGAGCCCATAACCACATGCTGACACTGGGACAGTCACCCTCATCACCCATCCTGCAGAGCATGGCCCCACGTGAATAGTTTGAATTTTTTTTTTTTAATAAAGAATAAAAAGAGGATGGGTGTGGTGGCTTACACCTGTAATCCCAACACTTTGGGAGGCTGAGGCGAGCAGATCACTTGAGGTCAGGAGTTTGAGTCCAGCCTGGCCAACATGGTGAAACTCCGTCTCTACTAAGCATACAAAAAATTAGCCGAGCATGGTGGCTGGCACCTGTAATGCCAACTACTGGGGAGGTCGAGGTAGGAGAATCACTTCAACTCAGGAGGTAGAGGTTGCAGTGAGCCAAGATCGCACCACTGTACTCTAGCCTGGGTAACAGAGCAAGACCCTGTCTCAAAAAGAAAAAAAAATGTTTCGTTTGTTTTGTTAGCCTTTTTTTTTTTTTTAACCAGGGGAGTGGGAAGAAGAAAACAAAAGGCACTTTGATTATTAAAAATGTCTATTTGGTCTGGGCACGGTGGCTCAGGCTTATAATCCCAGCACTTTGGGAGGCTGAAGTAGGAGGATCACTTGAAGCCAGGAGTTTGAGATCAGCCTAGGCAACATACTAAGACCCCATCTCTACAAAAAATACAAAAATTAAAATTAGCCAAGCATAGTGGCATGTGTCTGTAGTCCCAGCTACTCTGGAGGCTAAGGTAGGAGCATTGCTTAAGCCTGGGAGATAGAGGCTGCAGTGAATCATGATCGTGCCACTGCACTCCAGCCTGTGTGACAGAGCAAAACCCTGCTTCAAAAAAAAAAAAAAAAAAGGTATCTCATTTTGTTCTTAAGGACCCCACACAAGCAAAACTCAGAGATGGAACATTTATCATTGAGTTTTCATGACCCAAATAAGAGAAAGAGAAGAGAAAGAAGGGGCCATGTTTCAGGACCCCTTGCAACTGTCATCATTAGCTCTGTCCTCGTTTGTGTTTTTATTGCCTGTCTTCCCCCTGGAAACGCAGTCATAGGACAGAAGGGGCCTTGTCCCTTTTGTTTACTGCTCTGCCTCCCAGGCCCACAACATTGCCTTGCCAATAGTAAGTATGCGATAAACATTTGTAGAATAAAAATGATTTTGAACTCAGTTTTGAATCAAAGTTCTAGGACATACTAGTTACCTGCTGTCTGAATCTGTTAGGGTTGCTATAACAAAGTACCACAAACTGAGTTGCTTCAATAACAGAAATGTATTCTCTCGCAGTTCTGGAGGCCAGAAGTCTTCACATGGTGGCCACTGGTCTCAGAGGCTGTCTTCCTTTTAACTGGCAACTCAGTGAAGACAGGGGCTGTATTTTGCTTCTCTCAGTATCTTTAGTGCCTGGACCCTGATGGGGCTCAGTGATCTTGGAGGGAGACAGGACAAGCTTTACATGCTGATCAGAAGGACAGGCCTTGGCACCAGGCTGGCCCGAGCTGAAATCCAGCTCTACCATTTACTAACGTCATCCCAACCTCTCTGAGCCTCAGTTTTCACATCTACAAAATGGGGACATTGGTACTACAGACCCCACCAGAAATCTGAGATCAAAATGTCAGCAGGGTTGGTTCCTTCTGAGGGGAGAAGGAGAACCTGTTTCTTGCCTCTGCCCTCACTTCTGGGGGTTTGCGGGCAATCTTTGGCATTCGTTGGCTTGTAGAAGCATCACCTCAATCTCTGCCATTGTCTTCACATGAGGTTCTCCCTCTGTGTCTAGGTCCACCTTTCTCCTTTTTCATAAGGGCGCCAGCACATATGTTTAGGATTCACTCTAAGGACCTCATTTTAACTTGATTACCTCTGAAAAGACACTATATCTGAAAAAGGTCACATGCTGAGATACTGGGAATTAGGGCTCCAATGTTTGAACGTTTAGAGGACAAAGTTCAACCCAATTAGTTTATTCATTAGGCTGGGCATGGTGGCTCACACCTATAATCCTAGCACTTTGGAAGGCCAAGGTGGGAGGATCACTTGAGCCTGAGTGGTCGAGGCTGCAGTGAGCTATGATCACACCACTGCACTCCAGCCTGGGTGACAGAGTGAGACCCTGTCTCAAAAAAAAAAAAAAGAAAACATAAACAATTATTAATTGATTAAATTAATGAATTAAATCCACTCTTATCACAACATGTAGCAGGCATCCCCTATCTGCTAACTGGGGGATTAATTAGACACTGGGAGATTATAAAGATGATCAAAAAAGGTCCCTATCTCCACAGAGCACAGAGAAGAGAGGCAGAACCAGAAATAGAGAGCTAACTGAGATCATCCAAGGAGGATTGGACCCATAGTAGACTGTGCACAACAGGAGCAAGGCTCCAGGATGGGCACAATTAATTCTGTGGATGTGGTCAAGGAGTCTTCATGGAAGAGAAGTGATATGGTTTGGCTATGTCTGCACCTAAACCTCATCTTGAATTGTAGCTCCCGTAATTCCCATGTGTTGCAGGAGGACCTGGTGGAAGACAATTAAATCATGGGGCAGTTTCCCCCATACTGTTCTCATGGTAGTAAATAAGTCCACAAGTGTTCTTATGGTTTTATAAGGGGAAACCCCTTTCATTTGACTCTTATTCTGTCTCTTGCCTGCTGCCATGTAAGATGTGCCTGTCACCTTCCACCATGATTGTGAAGCCTCCCCAGCCAAGTGGAACTGTGAGTCCATTAAACCTCTTTTTCTTTATACATCACCTAATCTCGGTATGTCTTTATCAGCAGCGTGAAAACAGACCAATACAAGCTGCCACTTGAGCTGGGCATTTGCAGGATAAAAAGGGTGTCCATGGGTGGAGAAGGGAGAAAGGCCAGTGGACAATGGGAACAAAGGGGATAGGCAGGATGGTGCTGGGCCTTGTAAGGGAGCACTGAGCAGTTCAGTGAGGCTGGGATGTGATCAACATGAAGCCAGGAGGCAAGAGAGACACTGTGGGGTCCCACGTGTGTATTCCCTGCAGGCCAAGGGAAGCTAAGGCATATGGTTGTGCAGAGGAGTGATTTAGCAAGGTCACTAGTAGTGCAGGGAGCTGGAGTCCAGAAGATGACTTCCAAAAAGACCAGGCTAGAGCTGTTGGGGTAGCTGGAGCAGGAATGGAAGCAAGCCAGGACAAGTGGTGAGAAAGGAAGAGACACATGGAGTGGAGGGTGCCCTACCTTGAGACAAGGATGTACATGGAGAAGGCAGGGAATGGACAAGAGACTGAGAGGTGGTGAATGTGTTGAGTTCAGGCATCTGGAGTGTCCCAGGTGGACATGGCAAGGCAGGAAGAATTCAGGAGAAAGATCAGGGCTGGACATGGAGACTTAAAAAGACAAATCTCTAGGACATTGCACATTATGGGAGATGAGGACATTATGGGAGACATTATAGGAGAACATTAAGGGAGATGAGGCCACCTGGGGAGAATGGTGAGCGCTTAGGAAAGGGCAGGGCCCGGGGCCTCAGAGATAGTGAGCCTCTATGGTGGCTACTCATGGCTTCATCTGGAGAGCTCTGAAGTCATACGGTGAACCAAGGACCATTCCAGGGGAATCTGATTTGACTGGCATGGGAAGAAAGAACCAGCTTTGGTATTTTTAAAATCAGCAGTTCTCATAGTTAGGTGCATATTGGAATCACCTGGAATGCCTCAAAAACTGCTGCTGCCTGATGCCAGATCCTGAGATCCTGATCTAACTGCTCTGAGGTAAGACCTGGGAGTCAGGAGTTTTATTTATTTATTTAGAAGCAGAGTCTCACTCCGTCGCCCAGGCTGGAGTGCAGTGGCTCTTAGTTCACTGCAGCCTCAAACTCCCAGGCTCTAGCCATCTTCCATCTCAGCCTCCCGAGTGGCTGGGACTACAGGCACACATCACCACACCCAGCTTTTAAAACTTTTTCATAAAGACAGGGTTTTAGTACTCCAGTTGGTCTCCGGGCTTAAGCAATCCTCCCACCTTGGCCTCCCAAAGTACTGGAATTCCAGGCATGAGCCACCGCATTTAGCCGATATGGGCAGTTTAAAAAGCTCCCTATGGGAGCCAAACACGTAGTCAGGACTGAGAATGCTGCTCTGCAGGGCAGGTGATGGAGTGATTCATGGAGAAGCAAAGGGCAGATGGCGAGAAGGAGAACCAGGAGACCCTCGCAGCTTCAGAAGGCCAGTAAAAGGGATAAATACTATGAGGACATCAGAAGGGGGTGGCACTAGGAGGTCGCTAGGCAGTGATGTGCTAGAGCCAGCTCCCACCTGTCCAAGAAAGCTGCTCCTCTGCATCTCTTCCCAACTCTGTGTTCAGTGGCTTCACTTGGGTAGCTTAGGATCAGCCAGATGAGATGATGAGTACCACGAAAAATTGACAAATGTTACTGATCCGGAAACAAATCAGTCTTTTCTCCCAGAGAGCCCGTTGTTAAACATTTACCAGCACACCACTGTCTTTGTGCTTGAATGCCAGCTGGGCAGAGTTTGCAGGGCTGGGACAAACTGTGTGGAAGCAAGCCAGGTTGTAGAGGCTTCCATTAGGAACTGAAAAGAGAGTCACAGGCTGGGGACGAGAAATTTCCATCTGAGGTCAGACTTTTAATCCATATGTCTTCTATTCCAGGATGGGTTCCATCCCGAGGGTTCCAGATTTCCTGGCTGGAAATGTGTGTTCCATGCCCCCAAGCCTTTTCCCTCCCTCCGTGTGAGCAGCTTTACAGTCTCCAGCCCCTGCTGCCCACAGCAAACCAGAGCTGCAAACACTGATTGGCCCTCACTCTGCACAGGCCCTGGAGGGACCCCAGAAGCTGTGAAACCTGGTCCCAGCCCTCAAGGCCTCTACTCACTGAACGCTGAAGGCGAAAAGTTAAATGACCATGGAAGAGGTGAGTGAGAGATTAAGTCAGAAATGAGAGACTGTCGCAGTCCAGAATTGTCAAATGGATGTGCCAACAACACATGCTGCAAAACATTGGCAGCCCTGAAGAAGAGGTGCTCTTCGCTGAGGGGCAGTTAGCATTGGCAGGTGGGTAGGAAGGAGGTGGCAGCTGCTGAGTTGTGTATGGCCATCTCATAAGGGGAGGACTGGGCTCTGCATTATTTTATTTCCACAAAGACAAGAACATTTCTTTTTATGTTGAGACAGGGCCTTACTCTGCTGCCCCAGCTGGAGTGCAGTGACACAATCACAGCTCAGTTCAACCTCCCAGGCTCAAGTAATCCTCTTGCCTCAGCCTCCCAAGCAGCTGGGACTACAGGTATGTGCCACCATACCTGATTGATTGATTGACTGATTGATTGAGATGGGATCTCACTTTGTGGCCCAGGCTGGTCTCAAACTCCTGGCTTTAAGCAATCCTCCAGCCTTGGCCTTCCCAGAGTATTGGGATTACAGAGCTATTGCACCCAGCACTCCCAGAGCCATTTCTATGTTGGTTTATACTTATTGTCCAGGCCTTTTTTTTGCATTTCCCAAGAGCCCCTGCTCTAAGCTCCTGCCAGATCCTCTGGGATGCACTGGATGCTCTTGTAGCAGAAAGCCAGCCTCCTTGGAGTCCCTGATGAACCCAGCCCAGTCCTTCCCAAGCCTCTCCTCCCTACCTCCCACACACGTTCCGCTTTAATCAGCAATCCTCTCTCCTTGCAGACTCCTGGCTGGGCAATGGTCGATGAGCTCATCCAGTCAGTTCCAGCTGGCTTCCACACCAATCCATTTGAAGCGCTAGTACAGGCAAAATGAAGATTGGTGCTATGTTTAGGGGAGGCATTAATAAGCCAGAATGGGTCCAGGAGCCAGTGATCAAGCTGTACCCCAAAAGCTAAGTCACAGGGGGAGGCCCAGGGACCAGGCATCATTTGGTCTGGTGAGAGTCTGACCCGAAGAGTTTACTTTGGAAGCTGGCAGAGCCACCACGTGGATGTGGAATTCATCTTTTGTATGGCCATGGAGGGCTGAATTTCACCAAAGAGAGGAGTATCCATAAAGCAGAAACAGCCCAGTTCCAGAGCTGTCTGTCCAGCCTGCTGCCTGCAGAGGCCTCTAAAGTTGGCAAAAAACAAAGGCCAGCCTGATCCCCATCGGCCAGACACTAGTCAGAGAGGGCCACCTTTAAAATTACCACTGCTAACACACAGGGCAGTGGCCCCAAGACCCCAGGCCACTCCACCCTCAGCAACTAATAGGGGCTAAAGTTCCCAGGAGGGGTGTCAAAGGTAGCACTCTCTCTGTGTTTACATCCGCTGATGCTGGAACCTGGTGCACTTCTTCCCCTCTCCTGTCCCTGAGACGCGAGATGTCTCTGAAGCATGGTCCCAGAAAAGGCCATGCCAAAATGTGAATGATCGATAACAGTGAGATCAGCATCGAGGCTGAGAAGAAATATGACTCTGGACCAATGCCTTTAGCTACAGAGAAAAACTTCCTAGGTATAATACCAGGCAAGGCCAAGCTGCTCATGGGGACTAGCCATTACAGAGCTCGATGCCAAGTCCTGTACTGAGGACTGGACCTCTTCTATCTCATTGGATATTCCTTCTCAGAGGGCCACTACATATTCCTCACAAACCCACCTGGAGGCAGGGGTCAGGCTGGTCATGGAGGTGGGAAAGCAAATCTTGTAAAAGATGCCTTTCTGTACTCTCTCCTCCATGAAATAGCATTTTACATTATTAAATAGAATACTACACTGGAGCAGATCTTGCAGAAAGATAAAATAGAGAGTGGACTCAGCCCTACCACAGAAGGATCAAGGACTACAGAAGGATCAGCGGCCCCTGTAGGTTCCATCTTCTCCAATGTTTGTTTTCAGATCGTTAAATACTTAACAGAGGGAGAGACAAAAAGCCAGTGTTCCAAGCCATTGTTGATTAAGTATCAATCAGAAATTAACACAGAACAAGTCTGAAATTGTAATGATCTTTTTTAAGGACATATTCATGTACACTTTATATATATACATATATATATACATATATATACATATATATATATTTATATACATATATATACATATATATACACACACATATATATATATTTGTAAATCTGCCTGGCAGGAAGCTAAGCAACTAAAGCATGTGCTTGAATACAGGTCACCTGGAGACCCTGGCACTCAGATAGGTATCACACTTCTTGTCTTACAGGTGAGAAACTGGTGCTCTCAGAGAGTGTATGAGTGGCCCAAAGTCACACTGCCTCTGGGTGTGTGCATGTGGAACCAGGATTTGATCCTGGGCAGAACAAACCCCAAGTGGTAAGTGCCTCTCCTTCCCTCCTACTATCACACCTCCCCAGTGCAGGCAGAGGAGTTACATGCAAATGCCTTCCCTTCTCCTAGTTGGCAGGGGCCTGGGCTTTCCTTGTCAGTGCCGTGGTGGGTTCTGGGTGAGATACTGTAACTCACACTTGCTGAGCATTTCCTATGTTCAAAGTTCTACCTTCCATGTGTCACGTTATTTAATCATCACAGCCACCAGGTGCAGTTGATCACATGATGAACCCCTCTTTACTGGTGAGAAAACTGAGACCTAGAGAGGCTGAGTAACCTTTCCAAGACACCTGGATAATAAGCCGGACCCAGCTGACAAGCCCAGCCAGTTTGATGCCAGAATTCTCTTACCTGACCTCTGTGCCTGCCATCCCTGCTGCTGGAGGGGAGAGCTAGCCTCCTTTCCTCGCTGCGGGATGGGCCCCAGGTCTCTCTTTGGGTTTCCAGATCCTGCTCTGAAGATGAGGAGATGACATTTAGCACCAGCCCTCTCTAATTGGCTCTAAGAGGAATCGGTGTTCCCTGGTGGTCCAGGAGTCAAAAGGGTTAACTGTAGCTTTATTCCCCTTTCAAAGGAAATAAAGCAGAGGCCCTATTTGGGGATAGGCCCTATGCCTGAGTCACTTGGGCACTTAATTGCTTATTATTTAATTGCTGTATTGGGGAGCACAAAGTGATCTACTGCAAAGTTGTTAGCAAATTCTAGTTTTAAGGAAATAATTACTGAATTCTCCCTCCCTGGGTTGAGTAATTCCTTCCAAGATGCTCAGCGACATTAAGCATTTTCACTAGGACCGCTAGCAGCTCTGTAATATGCAAATAAAGTAACTCTGTAATTACCAATAAAATGCTTACTGAAGTGACAAATTTTTACTCAGCAGCGAGTTGGGGGAAAAATGGCATCATTTGTTTTTTAAGTATCCTTTAACCTTGTTAGTTGGCATTCATTTCCGTGCTGTTTTATGGTCATTTAAAAAGACAACAGAGCCAGTACGCCTGCCTTGATGGGGAGAAGCCCTCCTGGGAGGCACGGATGGGCCACTCTGGGTGCTGGGGAATTGTAAGCACATGGCAGACCTGCCCTGAGGGTCTCTGTGTATGCTGGGAGTTTGGCTTTCAACTGGGTTCAGGGCTGATCTTTACAGATGGACGAATAGAGAGTGACCTCTCAGCCAGAAGCAGCTGCCAGAGTGATCCTTCTGAAAGCCCAAGGATGGCTGTGTTGCTCCCTGTTTTAAATTCTCCCTTGTGCTTTAGGGGTAACAGCATCAAGTCCTGTCATTTCAGGCTCTCAAGGCCTTTCAGTCAGCCAGCCATTCAGGGCACTGGGCACAACAAGGGCTCAAGCTTCCTCTTCGCCAAGGTCATCCATGCCTCCCCATGCAAGCTTGATTTCTCTTTCTGTAAAATTGGGTATCAGTCAGCATAGACTGGATTATGCAACAGTAACAAGCAAGTCCAAAAATCTTAGCGGCATGGAACAATCAAAATGTATTTCTTGCTCATGCTATATGTTCATCATAGATTAGTAGGAATTTCTGCTTATTCTACTCACTTAGCAAAAAGCAGGCTGATGTAGCCATTATTGCAAACATTGCTGGCCTGTCACTATTCTGGAAGGAACATGAAATGTTATCCAATCTGGAGCAATGTGTTACTTCATTTCACAAGGCATTGGCCAGAACTATTCACATGGCTCCACCTGACCAACCACAAAGGGGTCAGGAAGTGAAATTCTACTTTGTACTAAGAAGAAAGAGACCCAGAAGTATAGGATGACAGCACTAATGACCACCATAAATGGGGATTTTTTTTTTTTTTTTTTTTGAGACAGGATTTCACTCTGTCACCCAGGGTAGAGTGCAGTGGCATGATCACAGCTCACTGCAGCCTCTGTCTCTTGGACTCAAGTGATCCTCCTGCCTCAGCCTGCAGAGCAGCTGGGACTGTAGGCACACACCACCATGCCCAGCTAATTTTTTTAAAATTTTTTAGTAGAGATGGAGTCTCTTTATGTTGCGCAGGCTGTTCTCAAACTCCTGGGTTCAAGTGATCCTCCCACTTGTGTCTCTCAAAGTGCTGGAATTACAGGTGTGAACCACCACACCCAGCCCACAAATAAAATGATCTTCTGAGGATTGTTTTGAGAGCTGAGTGTGATCATACTTGTAGAGAGCTTAGCACAATGCCTGGCACATGGTAAGGCTGAGCCAATACTACCTAGTAATAAGTGCTCCATGTCTTCTACATGCTTATTGGCTCTCACTCTCTCTCTTTCTCTGGATCACTATAAATTGTGGTGATCAGAGAAAACTTTCAAAGAAAAGTTAACATTGAACGAAGTCTGGATGACGCTGCAATATCAGGAGATGAGTCTCTGAAACGAGGAAGGGCGTGAGCAAAGGCAGGGAGGCCAGACAGTAGGATGCACAGGGACAGCTCTGGGAGATGAGCTTCACTGGCGTAGAGGTTTTCAGAATAGTCCTATATTCAATAGATCAATCTCAAAGAATGAGAAAAAGGGTCTTTATTCTGAAGCTTGAGTTGGCAGAAACAATTCACAAATCAGGAAAATTCCTTTGATGTGCCCTGCGTTTAATTCTTGGCTCAGAAAAATGCCTCTGGAAAATAAGGTTGGCATTAGATCATCTTAACCCTTGATCTAAAACCCAGATCCCAGCTGAGAACCTAGGCCTCCTGACTCCAAGTCCAGAGGCCACTCCACAGCCCTCAGAAAATCCCCGTGCAGTGGCTGACCTGGTTTTTTCTCCTTGTTGCCAAAGGCTCCATTTCTGGGTGACCACAGTTGCCCCCGGGGATAAGTCTTCTCTCCTATTTGCATTGGTAACTGCTCAAAGTCCCACCAAGACCTTGGAAGCGTGCCACCCACATCGTCTCACACTGGCCCAATTGTTTGTGGCAAATGCCTCCCTTTTGAACTCTGGGCCTTCTGGAGGAAACGGTTTCAATAGGAATAACTCCCAGCTCTCCCCGGCCTTGCCATCTGGATGTCTGGAATGGAGCTTCCAGGATACATGGCTCTTTTGAAGGAAACAAATTCAATTGGTGATTGTGTTCCCATTTAATATGCCTAAGGAGTGGTCCTGTACTCTTGCTAGTATATTTTTTTTCATTCAACAAACACTTACTGATCTCCTACTGCAAATCAGACACCGGGCTGGGTGTGGGGGTGGGGAGGTGGAGAGAGTGGACACTTTTTAAAAAATGCCTTTGACCCAATAGAATAAGAAACACAATAGAGATAGGCACCCAAATCTATGGGAGCCCAGCGAAAGGGATAGCAAATTGTACCTGGCAAGACCAGAAGGCTCAGAAAGAGGACTGGGTCACCAGGCACTGAAGAGAATGACCCTGCAGAAATTTAGGGGGGGGTCCTACACTTATTCCAAAGAGGAGGCTCACAATATTCCTGGACAAGTTTAGGATGCACACAGTGAAACATGATTCCACTGAAGAGACATGTTAATATGGGACCTGCTGCTTCTCAGGCACAGAGCTGGATGACTGAGGTCTCCAAAAAGGAATGAGTCATAGCCCCTGCCCTCAAATTGCTTACTGTTTGGTTATGCAGGTTAAGGTTTGAGCACTGATTATTCCACCACACAGCTCAACCGGAGCATTCACATTGCCTTAGAAACCCTACTAAATTTCTTCCAAGTGGAAATAGCAAAATATTCTCAGCAGCCAGGGGGAACCAGGGCAGGCTTGCTGGAGGGGGTGGCAGAACTGGGCTCTGGAGAGATGCAGTGGTGGGGAGCAGGGAGGCGGGGGCAGTGGCACACACAGGCAGGGTGACCACAGAGCCAAGTCACAGGCACAGCCACACCCACACGTGTCCCAGCTGGAAGGAAGGTCTGTCTGAAATAACGGGGGCAAAGCTGGGGTGGTGGGGTGAGGAGATAGGGTGTGGACCTGAGGTCACCAATGTCGTCACATCTTTTGTTTGGTTCTGTCTCAGGATCCCACCTTTTAGCAGGCTTTTTCTTCTGAATAGACCACTTCTATTAAGCAATGATTTGTGTATTTTCCCACAGAAAAACCAGTGTTAGCTCAGCTATTATTATTCTAGCCAAAAGGAAAAAGAAAATTTTCTGAACATTTCATGCTGGTGCTCCAGACTCTTCCATGGCTCCCCATTACCCTCAGCATAAAGCCCAGCATGCAAGGTTGTTGACCATCTCGTCCCTCAGCTCTCTGCTAGGCCTTGCTGAAGTACTTGTGGTTCTCCAGACCTGAATATGTGCCCCTCTCCACACGAAAGCTTCTATTCCCAACCTCCTCCGTATCTTCTCTTCCAACCCCCTCGTATCTTCTCTTCTCTCTGGGCTTAAACCTTAATGCTTCCTCCAGGCAGTGTTGCTGACTCACGGATACAGGCTCATTGCTGAGCTCTGATCATTCTGTGTGGTCATGGTTCATTTGCTTATCTGTCTCCCTCAAGGGGCTATAAACACCCAGCATGTGGGGACTCACATCCAACCTCCAGTGGCCAGCACTGTGGAATATAGAAAAACTCAATATAGTTTGAGTAGTGAGCAAGTGAGCGCATGAGTGAATGTGATGTGTCATTTCTGGTTGACCGTAGAGTCATGTCACAGAAGAAGGTACCAGGCATTCACCAAGTTTTGGAAGGGCGTGGAAAGAACCTATAGATTACACGTGAAACCATCCTCACAGCTGCCAGACCACAGACGCCTGGCACAGGCACTGGGGAGCCAGTGGGGATTTTGCACATGGGAGGGACAAGCCTTTTCCAGCCATATCTGGTTAGATAATTTGCCCAAATCACACTTCTTGTGGGAAGCAGGGTTGAGATGCCCCAAGTCTCTTGGGCTTGCGGGCTCCTGCTCTGCAGAGTCCCAAGAGATGCTGGCTGCTGAGGGAAGGAGAAATCCCCCCAGGCAGAGGTTACCTTGTGCCACTCTGGGGTTTGCCCACCCTGGGGCTCTACCCTAGAATACTCCCCTAGCACCCCCTTCCCCATGCCATCCCTTAACCAGCTAGCTCCTCCCACCCTTCAGCAAATACACCCTGCCTCAGGGATCCGGTCATATCTGGTTAGCCCTTCTGCACCCCCTGTCCCAGTCAAGAGGGCTGGGCAAATGGTAGAAGCACTGGCCAGGTGGTACTCACTTCTCTCGTGGATGTTTTTCCCATCCTCTCTCTCTCAATATTTCTACCTTTTGGGCACAGACAGGAGGCAGGATGGGTATTTCTGATTCCTCATGAGATGATGTCCTTCTGATTCCTCCCACGTTCCAAACCCCATCCCTTACATTGTCACCACCAACAGCAAGTATTAATTGTGCACCTGTGGTGTGCCAGCCACTGGGGACCCAGACACACCCTAAACTCAGTTCCTGCTTTTGACGGGTTTGAAGAGAGGACATGAAGGATGAAACTTTCATTAAATAACCTGCACAGGAGTCCCAAGTAGGATGGGGGCAAAGGGGTCCCTGGTATTGAAATTTAGAGGTACCAAAATGTTAAGGAATGACATTTATTTATTTATTTATACTTCATTGATTTTGAGATGGAGTTTCACTCTGTCACCCAGACTGGAATGCAGTGCTGCAATCTCAGCTCACTGCAACCTCTGCCTCCTGAGTTCAAGAGATTCTCATGCCTCAGCCTCTCAAGGAGCTGGTAGCTGGGATTACAGGTACGTGCCATGACACCCAGCTAATTTTTGTGGGTTTTTTTTTTTTTTTTTTTTTTTTTTTTTTTGTAGAGACAGGGTTTTACCATGTTGGCCAGGCTAGGCTTGAACTCCAGGCTAGCCTTGAATTCCTGACTTCAAGTGATCCTCCCATCTCGGCCTCCCAAATTGCTGGGACTATAGGCGTGAGCCACCGCGCCTGGCCAGGAATAACTTTGAAACATTGAACACATTTCTCAGCCCTCCTTTTTAACTCCTGTGCCAGTCTGTGGAGACGACAGGGTAGGTGACCAGTTGACCGGAGGCAACCTCCCTCCCCATTTCATGTGGCCATGGACCCAAGGGTGCAACTCGTGCTCTTACATTGTTGGCTTTGGCTACCACTGAGCTCAACAGTGAGCTGCTCGGTACACATTACAGCTCATCACAGAACCAAACTCAATCATCCTGAGAGGCAGGGAGGATCTCCCTGCTTTAGCTTGAGTGTTTGTCCAAGTGAGTGGAGCAGCAGAGATTTGTTTCCAGGTCTGTGAGACCCTGAAGCCAGGGCTGTGGCATCCGCTGTCTAGTTTTGACTCTCACAGCGGTCCAGCTGGGGAGGCTGAGCAGATGGATGTATTTTCACCTGGAAACTCATCAACAGGGTTCTCCACTGTTAAAAATAGACCATATCACCATTTTCAGGGGATTTCAAGGGCTTGCAAAGACAGACATCAATCCCTCGTTGACCAGCCATGCAACACCGTTATGATAGGGGTTGCTTTGTGGGCAAAACCCCTGGCCTTCAGGCTAAGGATAAGGAGGGGCAAAGGAAGAAGGAGAGTCCCTATTTTCCTCTCAGTCCCCACCTTGCCTCTCTCTACTTCTAATCCTCCCCACTCCAGCCCACCACTAGCCACACTCATTCATTCATCCATTCATTCACTGCTAGTGAGCACCACTCTGTGCCCGATACTTACCTAGCTCAATCCTCAACATCAAGGAGCGCTTTGTTATTACCTCCATTCCATGGAAAAGAAAACAGAGGCTTAGAGGTTAATTATCATCCAAGGCCATGCAATCAGCAGGGGATGGAATTGCAACTTAGGGTCTGGTTGTGAAGTTCTTTGAGCCACATTCCCACAGGAGGGCTCCCACCTGCCCCTGCCCTCAGTTATTCAGCTGTCCTAACAGGAAAGGAGTCTGGGAGCTAGGTGAGCTAGGTATCTGTTAGGAGAAGTTTCCAGAATCCAGGGCTCCTCTTTTTCCTCCTCAGGCCTTTGCCAGCCCCACATACCTGAGGGAAGTCCCTCCGCCTCCCTTGGGTTCCCCCTTCCTAGCCCAAGAACACTTACTGGAGCAGGCCAGAGAGGACTAATTAAAAGTCTGCAGAGGGCTTTGAAGATGAAAAGCAGCCTTCAAGTGGCAGCCTATTATCCCTAAGCTTCACATGCAAAATAATGAAATTCCAGGTTCCAAATGGAGAGGAAAAAGCCTTTAACAAGGTGATAAAGGAAGGCAGCTAAGGGCCAGGTAGAGGGGAGGGTGGTGGGTTCATTCTCACCTTTCCCATCCGGGCCCCTATACGCCCTGGGCTAACAGTGTGGGATCTGGGTCAGCCGCTACTCCAGGCTGCAACCTGCATCCTGGAGGAAGGAGAGCCGGCTTCCCACAGGATCCAGAGGCAGGTGGTAGAGTTGGAAGGGGCAGTCCTAGGAGGGAGGAGCCCTGGGTTCTAGTCCTGGCTCTGTCACTGACCTGATTCCTGACCCTGGAGGGCTCCTACTCTCTCTGGACTCAGTTGACCTAAGAATTGACCAACGGAGTCTCAGTCCCACCCCCACATACGGATGTCCCTTGAGGATGGGGGCTTGGCTTTGCTCCCACTGTGTTCCTGGCATGGAGCACCAAACCCAGTACCAAGCAAGGGATCAGTAACTTTGCTGATGAGTAGCTGACTCTGGTGCTGATTTTCTGGAGTTCTAGGACTGTAAGAGTTCATTCTGTCCTGGAGTAACATAGCAGAGAAGGAACAGTCCTCCTTGTGTCCTCAGGGAGTTTCCTGGCTGACTGGGTAGCTGAGAATAACACACACACACACACACACACACACACACTTGCACCCCATTAATGGGTTCCCTGGGGGCAGGGATCAGTCCCACTCACTGCTGGACCTCCAGGGCCTGCCAAAGGGGCAAAGTCACACTCAGACATGAACTCTTGGTTTTAGCAATCCAATAAACAGTCATGAAACGAAACGGGGAAAGTTAGCAGATTGAAGGGATTTGAGGGAAAGTCCCATCAAAAGGTAAAACTTGATCCCACCTCCACTTCTGGGATGAGTTACTCAATCTCTCTGGCCTCAGTTTTCTCACCTATAAAATAGAAACCATGAGAGGACCTACCTCACCAGGCTGTTCTAAAGTTAAATGAGTTCATTCCTGTGCAGAGCTGAGAATAGCATCTGATAAAGTCAGTTATTATTACTTTTATTAGTATTATTTACTTGGTTATCATTATTTTCATTCATCAATTATTATTCTCTTCACCTCTTTGCTGCCACCTGGAGTTCTTGGAACCCCTTCACAGCACACAGCAGGGGGACAAGGAGGGCAGATGCCATTTGCACAGCCACTGGGACTAATAAGCCCTAGCCCCCAACACACATGGCTGGGGTCCACATCTTCCACCTGGCATCACATTTGATCCTTAGAACAGGCTTGAAATCCAGAGAGGCGGGTACTGTCACACCCATCTGCTGATGAGAAGGCTGAGACCACAGAGCAAGGGAGCTGTCTCCAGTGACACAACTGGGCAGGGCAGAGCACAGATTTGCACATGGATGAGCAATCATTTGTGCGGCCAAGAAACGCCCCTTCAACATCAATTGGCCAGGCCCCAAGGGTGTAAGAGTAGGGAAGACAAACATGTTCCCTGGCCTTCTAAAGCCAACATTCCAGTAAATAGACAAGCTAGAGGAAGATAGATGAATACATATCACAACCTGTGGTCAGGGCTGTGAAAGAAATGAACAAGGTTCTATGATCCCAAGTAAAGATTAAATTGTTCCAAGAAGACTTCTTTAAGGAGGTTTGAGCTGAGCCCTGAAAGATGAGAAGTGAAAGGAAGCCATTGCTTCTGGCTGCCTCACCACCAATTCTCACTAAGCTGTAAATGACCAACTGCAGGTCTGCGCCTGGAAGCAAGGTTTGTAAATGGGAGGGAAGAGGAATCTGAGGGCAGTGTGAAGGCCCACAGGGAGGAAGGGAAAGATGGTGCTAGAGAAGGAGAGGACTTGGAAAGGCAGGGGAGCCTTGCAGAGGTTGCAACTTCCAAGGCCTTTGCTGAAAACAGAAAGCCAGGCTTAGAGGTCCAGAGAGATCCTCCCACTGTTAAAGAGGAAGGATAAGTGCCTGAGTCCTCCCAGAGACAGGCAGCGATTTGAAGCTATCAAGGCAGAAAATGAAAATCATCTGTTCCTGGGAGGAGGGATGCAGGAAGAAGACATCATTCTTAACTGGAGCAGACGGAGAGAGAGCTACACTGCAGGTCCCCGGAGAGGGGTGTCTACCGCTCCTTCCCTTCTCGCAACTGTCATGCCTTAGCCTGTCCCATGCATCTCCCCACAGCCTTACAGAGTCCCTGCTACGTGCCCCACACGCTACTCAGCTCTGAGGAGAGAGGAGAGACCTAGTTCTGTAACAGCACGTGTGAGTAGGCCTGGGGGAGCAGAGAGGGCCTCTCTAAGGAAGCCCCACCTGAACTGAGGTATAAAAAGGGAGGGAAGTGGCCAGGTGTGGTGGCTCACCTCTGTAATCCCAGTACTCTGGGAGGCTGAGGCAGGAGGATTGCTTGAGGTCAGGAGTTTGAGATCAGGCTGGGTGACATAGCAAGACCCCACCTCTGGAAAAAAGTTTTTTAAATGAGCTGGGTGTGGTGGCACGCACCAGTGGTCCTAGCTGTTCAGGAGGCTGAGGCAGGATTGCTTGAGCCCAGGTGACTGAGGGTTCAGTGAGCCATGATTGCACCACTGTATCCCAGCCTGGGCGGCAAAGCAAGACCCTGTCTCTAAACAAAAAATTAATAATATTTTTAAGAGGGAAGGAAGTGTGTGTCTGGCAAAGACCAGCATGCACAGTGACCTGCTGGTAAATTTCTAGTAATTGGCTCTAGGGTGGGCAGTGGAGGGGTCAGCAGGTTGGTGGCATTTGGCGTTGTATGGTGTAAACACTCTCATGGTGGCACGATGTCACTGAACACAGACAATCAAAGGTCAGTGGGAGCCGGCTCAAGCCCGTTGCTGGGTGCTAGTGGGGCAGTAGACTTGGGAAGAAGTGGTGCAGCTCTGAGACTGGAGCCCAGCGCGGGGCACCAGCGGAGGCTGCTGAGGTCACCTGGGGCCCTGTGGGCCTTGGAGGGAGTGTGGGCTTTAGCCAGCAAGGGACATGTGTCGATTGTGACCACAGGTCTCTGTTTCATCACCCTGTTTCCCTCAGAGCTCTGCAAGGCTACACCCTGGGCCCAGAGTTCCTGCTGTTAATAACAAGGAGAGACTTAATCAATGAGGTCCTCTCAGGAGCAATTGCGGCTTTTCATCTGATACCAGGGCAGCAGGCGCTGTGTAACCATGGATGGAGCCCTAAGGAGGGCCTCCACCTCCCTCTTAACGACAGGCCACATGCAAGCTGTTTGTCCACCATCCCTTTCTGCCTGAGGGAGGCAACTAGGCGGTTGAGCTGAGAGCAGAGGAGTGGGGCTTGGAATGGAGAAGTCCAGACCCAGCTTGTGCCTGCTCCAAGGCCTGGCCCTCAGCCTCTTAGACCATGAGGCCTCTCCCCATTCTCTCCTTAGAGAAACCTGGAGCAAGGCCAAGGGCACCAGGCGATGAGAGGTCAGAACCCAGGAGGATCAGCCTGGAAGGGGGAGGGTTGGAGAGTGCAGGATGATTGTTGGGCCTGGGCCTGGAGTTCAGGGGACTTTTATTATCCCCCACTACCCTTCTATCTGGGCCTGGCACTGCACACCTTGGCCATCCTGGTCCTCCCAGGTCCAACCCTCACAGGCCGCCTTGGGGGATGGCGAAGCCGTTTCCAACAAGGGGGAAGGTCACAGAAGAGACCTCTGCCCTGGGAGTTCAGAGACTCAATCCAGTTGTACCGCTCACAACTGGGAGACTGGGGCACTGTCCCCTACACCCTAATTCTCATCAGAACTGCAAAGGGACTAGCCAGTGATCTTTAAGGTTTTTACTTCTGACCCACTGAGATTCCAAGAAAGTCATGCCCCCACTGAAAAAGTCCTCCAACTGGGGCGGTTTCATGAGGAAATCTTCTATAAAAGTGAGGGTCACAGATTGGAGACTGAGAAAACAGGATCTCTAAGACCTTTGCGTCTCCAAGATTCTGAATCCATGAGCTTCATCTGTGCTTGGTCTCCTGGATATGTTTCTTTCTGTGTGTCAAATCTGAGCTAATTTAAAAAAAGTGTTTTAATAGGCTTTTTTTTTTTTTTTTTTTTTTTTTTTTTTTTTTTTTTTTTTTGAGACGGAGTCTTGCTCTGTCGCCCAGGCTGGAGTGCAGTGGCGCAATCTCCACTCACTGCAAGCTCCGCCTCCCAGGTTCAGGCCATTCTCCTGCCTCAGCCTCCCGTGTGGCTGGGACTACAGACGCCCGCCACCGCACCCGGCTAATTTTTGTATTTTTAGTAGAGACAGGGTTTCACCGTGTTCGCCAGGATGGTCTCGATCTCCTGACCTCATGATCCGCCCATCTCGGCCTCCCAAAGTGCTGGGATTACAGGCGTGAGCCACCGCGCCCGGCCAATAGGCTTTATTTTTTAGAGCAGTTTTGGGTTCACAGCAAAATTGAATGGACAATACATAGATTTCACATACACCCCTTGCCCCCACATTTATACAACCTCCTCATTAACAGCATCCCTCACCAGAGAGTTCATTTGTTACAATCGATGAGCCTACATTGATGTGTCGTTGTCACCCAAAGTCCATGGTTTACATTAAGGCTCACTGTTGTTGTTGTACATTCTATGGGTTTTGGTAAATGTATAATGACATGCATCCACCGTCTCAGCAACAGAGTAGTTTCACTGCCCTAAAAATCCTCTGTGCTCAGCCTGGGCAGCATAGCAAGACCTCATCTGTACAAAAAGTTTTTAAAAATAGCCAGGTGCGGTGGTGCACACCTGTCGTCCCAGCTATTTCAGAGGCTGAGGCAGGAAGATCACTTGAGCCCAGGAATTTGAGGCTGCAGTAAGCTATGATTGCATCATTGCACTCCAGCCTGGACAACAGAGCGAGACCTTTCTCTGAAATTAAATAAATCCTCTGTGCTCCACCTATTCACCCATCTTTCTCCCCTAATTTCTGGCAACCACTGATCTTTTTACCCTCTCTGTAGTTTTGCCTTTTCCAAAATATCACATCACTGGAATCCTAGTCTATAGTCTTTTCAGGTTGGCTTCTTTCACTTAACAAAATGCATTAAGATTCTTCCATGCCTGCTCATGGCTTGATGTCTCATTTCTTTTTGTTTTGTTTTATTTTTGTTTAAAAAAATTTTTTTTTGTAGAGACGGAGTCTCACTATGTTTCCCAGGCTGGTCTTGAACTCCTGGCCTCAAGCGATCTTCCTGCCTCGACCTCCCAGAGTGCTAGGATTATAGGTGTGAGCCACTGCACCTGGCTTCTCATTTCTTTTTATCACTGAATGATGTTCCATTCCCTGGATATAAGTTTATTCATTCACCTACTGAACGATATCTTGGTTGCTTCCAAGTTTTGGCAATTATGAAAAAAACACTGCTATAAACATCCATGTGCAGATTTTTGTGTGGACTTACGTTTTCAGCTCCTTTCAGTAAATACCAAGGAGTGAGATTGCTGGGTCATATGATAAAAGTACTTCTGGTTTTGTCTGAAACTGTCTTCCATAGTGGCCATCCCATTTTGCATTCCCACCATCAGTGCATGAGAGTGCACACATACTCTGCATCCTCACCAGGATTTGGTGGTATCAGGGTTTTGGATTTTGGCCCTTCTAATAGGAGTGGACCGGTATCTCATCACTGTTTTAATTTGGAATCTTCTAATGATATATGATGTTGAGCATCATTTCATGTGCTTATTTGCCATCTATATACCTTCTTTGGTGAGGTCTCTGTTCAGACCTTTGGCTCATTTTGAAATCAGGTCGTTTGTTTTCCGATTGTTAAGTTTCAAGAGTTCTTTGTATATTTTGGTTAACAGTCCTTTATCAGATAATGTGTTTTGCAAATATTTTCTCTCAGTCTGTGGCTTGTCTTCTTATTCTTTTGATAAATTAAGTTTTTTTATTTTCAAGACACTCACGATACATACATCATGTTGATAACACAGATCACAATAAAAGAAAAAATATTCTTGATTATATTCCTCCAAGGATGATAATAATAATGATGATAGTAATGACTGTTCTCATCTTTGAAACCCTCACTATGTTCTGGGCCCTTGGCAATTGTCTAATGTGACCCCACCACAGAACCTTGTGTGGTAGGTATTAGTATCCTTATTTTGCAGATGCTACAAATGAGGCTCAGATAAATTAAGTGGTAAGACCAAGATTTCACGCTAGTAAGCAGCGGGGCCAGTATTCAAACCCAGCACCATCAGCCCCACAGGCCTTGCTCTGAATGCTCCAGTTTTAGACTATGCTGTTTTCATCTTCCACCTCCCATAGTCGGAGACTTCAGTATACAGTTCCTGTCTCTCCCGCCCCCAGAACGTCTTTCATTCTTACTATCTTATTTCAACTTCAGGATCTTCCTAGAAGACAGACATTCTTAAAGAAGAACTAATTGAGACTCTAAGAGGTTAAATGACTTACCTACAGTCATACAGCTAGCCAGCGGGTGACTTCAGCTAAGCTGCTTTCCCAAGCCACATCCCGAGCTCCCAGACCCCACAGTCCAACTTTTCCCACTACTTTGGCCCCAGAAAAATTGTCCCTGGATTGCTGCTGTCATTCCTTTCCTGCTTCCCCGCTCCCCCATACTCTCTCCCATCATTTTTTTCTGTGCCTGCTGGAGGGAACATTCTAAACTGCCAAGCCAATCATGGCTATACCCAGTGCCAGTCATCCTGCCTTCCATTAATCCTTAAGAGGAAACACCAACTCCCTAGCATGGCACACCAGGCCACAGCACCCTACCTATCTCTTTTGCCTCTGCAGCCACAGCCTCCACCCTCCACATGCCCTTCTTGGCTGAGCCAAACCCCCTGCATCTGCTCTTCCTTGAACCTCCAGGGCTCTGCCCACATTGCTTCTCAGGCTAGCATGCTTTCTCCTCCTGCACTCCACCTGAGCCAGCCTCCTCACCCACCGTAGCATGAAGAGGAACTGTCTTTCACCAAGCGCTGACTCTCATCACTGGCAGTGTCAAGTACTTTATTTTCATTTTATTTAAATATCATAATAATTTGGTGGCAGGCATCATTAGCCCCATTTTACAGAGGAGTAAGCTGAGGTTTAAGAGGTGTTAAGTAACTTGGCTAAGGCTACATGGTGGATAAGCGGCAGAGGTGGAATTTGAAACTTTGTCTGTCTAACTTTACATACAAGGGTCTTGACTTCGTTACTGACTCCCATACTCCCAAGCCCTCCCCAACCCCTATCCCAGATTGCTCCCACAACACCTATGTATTTCTCCATGATTACACTTCATGATGCTCTTTTTTTTTAATAGACTTTTAAAAAATCAGTTTTAGGTTTACAGAAAAATCAAGCAGAAAGTAGAATTCCCCAACACCCTTTCACTTCACCCCCAGTTTCCCCTGTTACTAACGTCTTGCATTAGCATAGTACATTTGCTATAATTGATGAGTCAATAGTGATACATAATTAGGTGAAGTCCACAGTTTACGTTAGGGTTCACTCTTGATGTACATTCTTTAGATTTTGACAAACGTGTAAAAGTGTCACACAAAGTAGTTGCACTGTCCTGAAACTCTCCAGTGGTCCGCCTATTCGTCCCTCCCTTCCCTTTAACCTTTGACAGCCTCTGATCCTTTTCCTGTCTCCATAGTTTTGCCTTTCCCAGAATGTCATCTAGTTGGAATCATACAGCCTTTTCCTTTTCAGGCTGGCTTCTTTCACTTAGTAATATGCATTTAAAGTCTCTCCATGTAATTTTGTGGCTTAATAGCTCATATCTTTGTTTTATCCCTGAATAATATTCCATTGTCTGGATGCACCACAGTTAGTTCATTCATTTACTCATTGAAGGGCATCTTGGTTGTTTTCAAGTTTGGGCAATTACAAAGCTGCTGTAAACGTCCCTGTGCACGTTTTTGCGTGGATATAAGTGTTTAACTCATTTGGATAAATACCAAAGAGACAACTGCTACAGCAGCAACATCCTCTCTTACACAACACCTCCCATCCTCTCCGGACCCCAGCCAAAGAACTCTTGGAAGCAGAGAGTGTGTCTTGTCCTTGTCCATCTCCAAGACTTATGTATAATGGGTCCTCAATAAATATCTGTTGAAACGAAAAATGCAAACTGCCAATCATATACGTCAGATTTTCCAGGACATTTTAAATTTCATATTCTTTTATTCTTTGCAACAAAAATGATTTAATATAAGCATAACCAAATAAAAATGAAAAATGCCTATGTAAGGCTTTCTATCTTAAAACATTTCACAGTTTTTTCTTTTTCTTTTCTTTTTTTTTTAATGCGTCCTTTGCTAGATACTGACTCCTGCTTTGGGATTCCAAATAAGCAGTTGCCAGAGGGATGGTGAGAGGGACCTAGACTGGGCATCAGACCTCAGTCACGTCCCTTTCCCACATGGGGCCATCATGTCCTCCTATGACACAAACACAGGCTGTTCTAGGAATCCCTGTCAGATGAGCCTCCCCATCCCACTACACTCTCCAGGAAAGGCAGGGGATTAGAAGGGGAGAAGGCCAGGTCTCTGTTAGCTGAGGTCCCACTCACAGAATGGGGCCCCAGGCCCCAGCAACAGGAAGGAAGAGGGTAGGAGCACCCTTAACCTCTTTCACTGGGGATAAGAGTCATGTTCATTTTAACACATTGATCATGAGAACATTCATGTTCTTGATTGATTGATTTAATTATTATACAGCTCAATGATTTAGGGACTGTTATCTACATCACCATCTCCACGACTTTTAGCACCAGGGACCAGTTTCATGGACAACAATTTTTCCATGGACAGGATGGGGATGGTTTTGGAATGAAACTGTTCCACCTCAGATCATCAGGCATTAGATTCTCATAAGCAGCACACAACCTAGATCCCTTGAATATGCAGTTCACAATAGGGTTCGCACTTCTGCGAGAATCTAATGCTGCCACTGATCTGACAGAAGGTGGAGCTGCGGCAATAATGCTTGCTCATCTCCTGCTGTGCCTCCCTGTTCCTAACAGGCCATGGCCAGATACTGGTCCATAGCCCAGGGTCCACAGCCCAGGGGTTGGGGACCCCAATCCACATTCATAGATTGAGTTCCACCCACAAATATGTATTGAGTGCATACCACAGGCAAAGGTACTCTTTTAGGGCTATGGTAGTGAACAAGACAGAGTCCCTGGCTGCCTCATGGAGATGGCATTCCAGGGCAGGAGACAGACAGTAAGCAATCAACGTAAGCAAGCTTCATGGCTTGTTAAAAGGCGCAAGGGCTACCAAAGAAACAACAGGTAGAGCAGGGAGTAGGGTCAGGAGTGGTGGGGGTGGAACTGGACTGACTCCAGTATGGTAGGCCATGTTAAAAAGGTGAGGTTCTTAGCAGGATGTGAAGGAAGAGGGAGAGAAAGTTAGCCAAGAAAACCTTGCAGGCAGAAGGATCAACCAGTGTGAAGGCAAAAGGCAGGGCTGGATCTGGCACAGAGGAGGGGATGAGTGGAGTGAGCAAGGCAGAGGGGCAGAGGACAATGGGGACAGATCCTCTCCATGATCTGTCCATGGCCCACCAGGCCACTGAAGGACTTGGGCTTTTCTTGGCTAGAAATGGGAAGCCAGGGCAGGGTTTGGAGCAGAGGACTGACATCATCATTCTGACTCCTCTGTTGAGCGCCGACTCCACGGAGGGGTGGAAGAGTGGAAACACAGAGGCCTGTTAGGGGCTGCAAGAGTCTGCCAGCAGAGGCAATATAGTGGCTGGGACCTGCTGGTAGCAGCAGAGTGGGTGACAAGAGGTGGGATTTGGGATCTGGCTGGACAGTAGAGCCATCACGATGCCCTGATGAGACTGGTGTCTACTTTAAAGGTCTAGGGTGGAAGGCCTTACTGAAGCCCTGTACTTGGGGCAGCCCTGCCAGTGGCCCATGGGAAATGGGAGATTCCAGGCTTGCTTCTTTGCCAGGTAGGCTGCTGATGCTGGGGCCACACAGAGGCGGAAAGCACCTGGTACAACTCCCCTTCTCCAGAGTGCATGGGCCCCAATCCCAGTTCCTCTTGGCCTTACCGTCAATGGCACAATGATGGTAGCTTCCTATTGCACTCACCAGAAGCTGACCTCCCAGTCACCCGGCCCCAGCATTCCAGTTAAAGAGGAAGCAAGCAGGGTCGGAAGTCGAACTCATGCCCCAGCATCCTCATACCCAGCCAGGAGCCGGGGCCTCAGGAGGGTTGGTGGGGAGAGCAGGGGAAGGGGTTCCTCTCAGCACAATTGAAATATTGTGTGTCTAGCCATTGAGCTAGGTGGTGTTTGCATATAAGGTCTGAATGCCAGCCTTTCCTGGAAACAGCACTGGCCTTTGACTCGAAGATCTACGCAATCAAGTCCTGTTCTGCAGTTATTAGCTACCTGATGATGAGTACATCAGGAAACCATTCAGGTCTCTATTGCATCATCTTTAAAATGGGGACAATAGTATCTATCCAAGAGAGCTATAAGGGAGCAGAGATGTGAAACCACCTCATGAAGTGGAAAATGCTGCACGAAGGTCAGATGAATGCTCACAGCCTGGGGGAGAGACCACACGTACCCAGCTAAACATGGAGCAGGACAGCCTGAGATGAGGGTGTCAGACGCAAGTAAAGATACCATGCTAGCCCAGAAAGGGAGGTGACTCATTCTGACTAAGGGGGTACAGACAGCAAAGGTTTCACAGAAGAAAAAAAGGATCTTGAAGAATGGATGGGTTCAAATAAAGAAGAAAGGACATTCCAGGTAGAGGGAGCAGCATGGGCAAAGGCCTGAAGTGTGGAAGGACACAGTCTATGTCTGCAGGGAGCTATGGAATGATTCTGAGCAGAGGAGTGGCAGAACCCAATTTGCTTAGAGGTCACCCTGGTTCCTAGGGAGGGATGGAGTGGAATTGCTAGGGCTGGCTGAGCAATACTGAGGCTTTAGCCAGCTGCACTCTCCAGAGGAGAGGGGAGCCCGCCCAGGTTCCCCCCGCAGTCTGGATCTGCGTGGGGGAAAGGCAGATGGAAGTGGAAAGCCAGTGAGGGTGGGAGCCTGGGCCAGGCTGAGCCAGCTGGCTGCCCCCTCCCCCTCCCCCCAAGCCTCCCTCTGCCCCAGCCCACCCCCAGCCCCTGGGAGCCTGAAGACCTGTTTGTTTTCCTTGTAAAGAGGGGAGCCCTGCCCTTTGTGAGATTTCTGCTTGGGAAGGAGCGAAATGTCTACTTGTGCTGCTGCCTGGATTTCCAGCTATTGACAGAGACTCTGACAATGAAAGCAAAGGCCAAGAGAGGCAGAGACAAGGCGGCTGATTAAAATGTTCTTCCAGGGGGTTGTTCAGCCCTGCCCAGGGAGGGCTGGCTGGAAAACCCGTACTGGAGTCCTTTCCTCCAGAGCTGTAGGCCCAGTTCTGGTGGGGCTGTGAAAATAGTTGAGGAGTTTCTGCACCCCCACCCCAATCCAGTTGATCCAGCTCCCAAATCCACTGCTGTTGTTCCACTCCTGCCTTAATAACCAGGGTCACTCATAGGACCAGAATTCGAGGCTCAGTGTTGTTTCTCAAATGAGGGCAATGATAGTGCCCACTTGGTGGGGTTTGTTACAGGTCAGGTTCCCCAAAGCACAGACTGAGATGGAGCAGAGTTGCCAATGAAAATATAGGACACCCAGTACAATTTGAATTTCAGATAAACAACGGGTGATTTTTTTTTTAGTATAAGTATGTCCCATGCAATATTTGGGACATAGTTATACTAAAAAAAAATTCATTGTTTAAAGGAAATTCAAATGTAACTGGGTGTCCTGTATTTTTATTTGCTAAATCTGGCAATCATAAAGTGGAGAATATTCCCATGCTCACTGGGGAGTGCTTCATTGCCAGCGCCTCACCTGAAACAGGACGGGGCATAGGGAAAAGTACATAGGGCTTGATGAAGTCACAAAAAGGTCCCCGCGACCCCATGGGGAGCTCTGGAGCTGGGTTGGCCCTACAGCGCTGCCTCAAAGGGGCTGGGGCACGAGGCCTCCCGGGACCCTCTCATCCTAGCATCATTTGAGGCTGGCTTGCCTGGGGAGGCAGCTGGCTGTCTTCTGCTGAAGGGGTCTCAGCTCAGCGTTTTCCTCTCCCAATACTCTCTGCAGCTGGGGCATGGGGCTTCAGTGCTGAGGGGGCTCTGGGTGCAGCAATCATGACCCTGTTGTTACACAGTTTGATGAAACATTTGTGTCAATGGCTTAGCACAAGGCTGACAACTACAAGTCAGTCATTTTAGTATCCCCTGAATAAAGGCCAGGTCACTTAGCCTGGCCCTCAACCCATCAGCCATCCAGGGCCAAGTTATCTGCTCTTCTGATCTCCCTCAGCCCCTTTTGGGGAGCCCTTTCCAAAATCATGTATGTTGGAGTATCATCTGGGAAGGCGTCCATGTTCACAGTTCCCCCATGGGTTGATGACCCCATGTGTAGGTCCTCTCTATACCTCAATTCTGCGACCCCAACCAACGGTATGATGGAGATCTTCTAAAGATTCGTTCTGAAGCCCAGCCCTATAGACACAGTTGTGGGGGCTTTGTTCTTGCTCAGTCTGTGTCTGGCCTCATTCCTGTCTGAGTTAGAAGTTACAAGTCTGAAGTTAATTAGGCTGGAGAGGACCTTCTCATCATTGGCTAAAAGAGGAACCCTGTGTGCCAACTGTGGAGGGCAGCCTCGTTCTGGCTCTCATTCTCTCTGGGTTTGGCCTCCAAAAAGAGGGAGGCTACAGGCAGGTGGGCTGGGGCTGCCTCCATGTTTCGCCCTTGCTGGCTTTGGAAGAGCGTCTCCCTACCTCTCACCCCCTACACATACACTCAAGTCTACTGAAAACCCACCCACCTCTGCATTCTCCTTTTTCGAGGACTCCAGGGGCCCTTTGATGAACATTGACTTCTAACATTGAGGCCTCTGGCTCCCCAGCTTCCCATCTCTCTGTGTCTCCCATTAATGTGAGACATATTTAAATTCTGGGAGCAGAGAATCTGGCTCTAGGTAGAAAAGCATCCAAGCTTGGATTTAGATAAAGAGGCTGAGGAGTCTGAACACATTGAGACCAAGCGGCTGATGTGTCCTCATTCATTCAGAATCACTCACAGTCATTGAAGGCTTGCTGCCAGCCGCGTTATCCTGCTTAATTCTCACAACAACACCGTGAGCAAGGTGCTAGCATTATCCCAGTTTTACAGATGAGGAAACTGAGGCTTAACAAAAACAAGTGTCTTGCCTAAGGTCCTAAAGCAAAAAAGCTGGGGTGTCAGGATTCCAACTTGTGTATCTGCAAGTGGCACTTAAGCTCTGAGTAGCATACTGTGCCTCGGTTGCATGGAGTCACCTGTTCATGTGTATGCTTAACGGCCTTGTGTCATCATTACATTCAATATCACTATTCTAATAAAACAGATAAACATCAAGGAAACATAAATGACCCCAAAAAGCCCCAGTCAGACAGAGATTGACACAGTAGGGAGGTTTGTTGGAAGAAGCAGGAGTATATCAGTCAGAGGCCAGGTGCTGGGAACAAAGATCACCCCAGTTATTTGAGACAGACATTTAATAGAAGGAATTAATATCTTAAGCTAGAGGAGAGTCCTGGAGGCTTGGCCTGCAGGAACTATGACTAGAACTCCACAGAACTCACCTGCCAGAGGCGCTGCCACCTTTTCTCTATTTTTTAATCCTAGTAAAAAACACGTAACATAAAATGTATCATCTTAACGACTTTTAAGTATAGAATTCAATAGTAACTATATCCCTGTTGTTGTGCAACAGATTTTTCGACTTTTCATCTTGCAAAACTTAAACTCTGTACTAATTGAACAATAACTCCCCACACCTCTCTCCCATCAGCCCCTGGCAACCATCATTCTACTTTCTGTTTCTATGAGTGTGATTACTTTAGATTCCTCAAATAAGTGAAATTATACAGTGTTTGGCTTTTTGTAACTTAATTATTTCACTTAGCATCACGTTCTCAAGGTTCATGCATGCTGTAGCATGTGACAGAATGTTCTTCCTTTTTAGAGCTGAATAATATTTCATTGTGTGTCTATACACACACACACACACACACATCCACATCACATCACATTTTCTTTATTCACTTATCTGTCAATGGACATTTAGGTTGCTTCCACCTCTTAGCTATTGTGAATAATGCTGCCATGAATATGGGTATGCAAATATCTCTTAGAGATTCTATTTTCGATTCTTTTGTGTATATACTCAGAAGTGGCATTGCTGGGTCATATGGTAATTTTATTTGTAATTTTTTGAGGAACCTGCATACTGTTTTGCATAGTGGCTGTACCATTTTATATTCCCCCCAACCATGCACCAAGGGTCTAATCTGTCCACACCCTTATCAACAATTCTTTTTTTAAATAACAGCCATCCCAATGGGCGTGAGGTGATATTGCATTGTGGTTTTGATTTGCATTCCTCTAACAATTAGTAACGTTGAGCATCTTTTCATATGTTTGCTGGCCATTTGTGTATCTTCTTTGGAAAAATGTCTTTCAAGTCCTTTGCCCATTTTTTAATTAAGTTATTTGGTTTTTTATTATTGAGTTGTAGGAATTCTTTATATATTCTAGATATTAACTCCTTATAGATATGTGATTTGCAAATATTTCTCCCATTCTGTAGGTTGCCCTAACCCTCCTTTTTTTTTTTTTTTTTTTTTTTTTTTTTTTTTGAGATAGGGTCTCACTCCAGTTGCTTAGGGTGAAGTTCAACAGCGAGATCATGGCTCACTGCAGCCTCAACCTCCTGGGATCAGCTGATTCTCTCACCTCAGCCTCCTGAGTAGCTGGGACTACAGGTGTGCACCACCATGCCCAGCTAATTTTGTGTGTGTGTGTGTGTGTGTGTGTGTGTGTTTGTAGAGATGGGGTTTCTCCATGTTGCCCAGGTTGATCTTGAACTCCTGGGGCTCAAGCAATACTCCCACCTCAGCCTCCCAAAGTGCTGAGATTACAGGTGTGAACCACCACACCCAGTCCCCTTTTCTTCTCTTTTAATCTATTCCTTTCATGCACGGAAGTTTTTAAGTTCTAGTCCCATTTGTCTATTTCTGCTTTTGTTGCCTGTAATTTTGGCATCACTGCCAACACATCATTGCCAAATCCAATGTCACAAAGCTTTAGCATGTGTTTTCTTCTAGGAGTTTTATGGGGTCAGAGGGCTGCCTCTTCCAGTATAGTCAGGAGGATGGGGAAATAGATGGTCTCCTCAAGAACTTCTGACTTCAGGGAGGTCTGTCATCAAAATTCAGAGCTCAGAGAGTTGCACCCTCCACCCACACAACTTACACTGGACGTTTATGAAAGCAGTGGCCAGATACTGCAACATAGGTGCAGAAAAACTCACCATCTCCGCAAACATATCACCAACCAGAAAGAACAGGTAGCCAGAGACGGTCTCTGTCTTACTGCTGTTTTCCCATCTTGCTTGGGTGGATCTAATGGGGAAGCCATGTTTTCTTCAGAACCCTTGCAGTGAGTAAGTCTAGAAGCATAATGTTCAGCTGTCAGCCTCTGCAGTGCATAACATTTCCAGTGAGGAGGTTCAAATGGAAGACAAGTACCAGGAGGCCACAGTAATAAATTAGGTGATGTATTAGGAAGTGCCAGGCCCCTACTTAGCAGAGAACAGAGCATTATTTCACTGGGACCTGGCATGAAGGAATGGCGGTTTAGTGAGGCAGGATAGTATTGGGTAGGGTAGCGCAGTGGTGATGGGCACAGCCTCTGCAGCTCAACAGGGCTTACATAGAATCCCAGGCCCACCATGCATGAGCCGTATGACTTGGCTAGGTTACTCCACCTCTCCGGGTCTTCCTTTCCTTCCCTGTAAAAGGGTGGGAGGCTGCCCCCAGAATAGTCTGTAGCCTGTCCCTTCTGAGCTGCTCAGCCCTTCCACACAGCAAGGCCTGAATTTGAGTCTACTTTCCCTACCAATGAGGCTCTGGGGGTATGAATGGGGCTTCCCAGAGTCTCCCTTTTCTAGTAGGCCATTTCACAGGAGCAAATGAGATGCAAAATTAGAGCTAAAAGACTCCCAAAGAGCGAGGAAACACAAGGTCCTCTGAATGAGGCATCACCAGGACACCTAAACTATAAAACAGGTAAAAATTGGGGCTGTTCTGATTGAGGTGGGGGAAGTGATCCCTGTGACCACTCTCTTTACTTCCTTATCTTCTTGGCACCCCCATTAACTTCTGAGGATCCCAGGACCTCCTTAGAGCACAATTTGAAAGCTTGACTGGTTTATAGAAAGAATCAATTCCAGTGCCAGAAAGCCTAAGTTTGGTCAGAACTCACCATCGTCAACTGTGTGGTGGTGGACAAACTACCTAACCTTCCCTGGCCCTCAGCTTCTTCATCTGCCATGGGCATCATTTTCCTCACTCTCCATGTTGCGTCTTAACTAGGAACCCACAGACACGACAATGCTTTAAGCAGAAAACACAAGACAAAAGTAAGATGGTGTTGGTTTTGTTTGTACCTTGTCTCATCTTATAGCTTTTTTATGGTAGGTTACTGGTCAAATAATAAGTAGGAACTCCAGGCCCTCAAAATTGAGTCTCTTTTTTTTGGTTTCAATTCCACTCCAACATCAAAATCTATAGTCTTCTATGTGCCTTTCTTGCAACTGAGGCCCCTTTACCCCCTTTCTTGCCCCTATCTCTCTCTATTTCCAGAACTCCAAGGTCCACTTGCAGCTTGGACTTTCAGAGTCCCCATCAGTCTCCTGTGTTTGCCCCCCAACCTTGTTTCAACCCACCCCTCTCTGGTTGCCCCTATCTCCCTCCTGCAGAATCACAACTTCAGGAAGGGCACTCCCCAAAAAGGCAAAGAATACCCCATCACTAGGCCACACCTCCCTGCCAAACTCTACACAACTTAATTCCATTTAGCCTTCCACCCTGACATCTTTCAGGGATGTGCCAACGGCAACTTTTGTGACTATTTTCCAATGTTACACAGGCACCTAATGACCTAGGACTGTTGTCCCCACTTGGAGGAGCTGCCAGAGGATCCCAGGACTTCTCTAGCATTAGCTCTTCATAAAGTGACTTTATCTGAATGACTAGATAATTGCTAACTTGTAGGGCAATCTTTAAAATGGCTCAAATGCGGCACAAGGTAGGAACCTAGAACTGGGGGGATTTGAATTACTTTCTAGTAGAGAGGGCACTGAGAGGAGAGGACAGAGGGTAGGCTTTGGAGACAGAGGGGACTGGGCTCACCAATCAGCTTCTTCCCTTCCTGCACATGTGACACTTTGCTTCCTGTAGCTCAGTTTACTCACCTGCAAAATAGGGACATAGAGAACGGCCCTATTTGTTAAGATTACATGAGATAGTATATGTCAGGGTCTCTCAATTTCAGGACTATTGGCATTTGGGGCTGGATAATTCTTTGTTGAGGAGGGTGTTCTGTGCATTGCAGGATATTTCGAGGCATCTCTGTTCTGTACCCAAAGGCACTGCTACCCTGAGCTGTGAAAACCAAAAATGTCTCCAGATATTGCCCAAATTCCCCTTGGAAGCAAAACCACCCTCAGTTAAGAGCCACTGGTATATGAGAACACACTTGATACCCAATCAGACTCTCACTATTGCTGGATGTATGTGACAAACTCACATTTATAAATTTGTTTATTAAAAAGATACAAAGCTGATAACAGATCTGGGAGTGAAAATCAAATCTGTCAGGCAAATACTCTCTCATCTCTCGTTCCCTCCTCCTTCCCTGCCCCAACTCAGAACCTCCATCAAAGACCAGGTGTGCCTGGCGCGAATTCTGCCTAAATGATCCAGACTGACCCCAGAACTCCCCTCCACTGGCCTGGATAATTCTTACAGCGTGGGCCTCCACCCTTGTGAAGTTGAATGCATTAATACCAGCAAAATATTTCTTAATCTCCTAAGCCTCAGCTTTGAATCCTTAAAAAGGAAAGAAAGAAACGGCACAAATCTTTTAATTAGAACGCCCAATCACTTCGATAAATATTTACCCGGTTCCGGCATGAGGCATGGAAACCCTGCGCCATTAGTCAATAGAGGTCAGCAAAGTGCACCATGGGAACAGCGGGATGCAATTCAGCTCGGCTTTGGAGCGGGTGTGGGGGAGAATGTTTCCAGTCTTATTCTTCTGCTAAAGACAGGTGAACAAACACATTCCATGCCTACCCTGCACACCTGCCCCTCACAAAGTCTCAGGTGGGCATGAGGGCCTCATTGTAAATCATCGCCTGGTAGTCTGGCTTGCAAAGCTTTCTGGAGAGAGGCAGTGGCCTCTTCCGTTAGTTGGGCCATGGAGCAAACCAAACCATTCCCCAGTGAGTGTTCTCTGGAGTGTCCTGGCTGGGCACCTTTGCTCCTATCTGGAACTCTCTTCCTTCCTTCCCACTGAGCCACAGCAAGGTCCACCCTCTACAGGCAACTTCCCTAATAGTCCTGGTCCCCCCACCCCCACCCCCACCCTCCTACCCAATACTATTTCCCTGCACAGGTTCTATTTAGCTCTGAGGGCCTAGATACAGCCTGGAATACAACCTGGAATTGGGGACAGTCTCGCCTTGTGTATGTTTTCGAAGGCAAGGGCTTTCCTTAGATTTTGGAGGTAAGCTTTCCGTAAATTCTTGCCAGGTGAGAAATTAGGTACCATTATTCTCATTTGTCAGAGGTAAAAATGGAGACCCCAGGAGTTTGGGGGTCTTGCCCAAGATCTTGCAGATCTTCAGGCCTCCTGAAGCCCAGGTTGGTGCTGCCACACAGTCCAGATGAGTGGATCCCTCTCTCCTGGCTGTAGTAACCTTCAGAGGCATCCTCATTGGAGCCTGAAATGGGAGTGGGGATGGGAGCAGGGTCTTAGAGAAGCAAGCTCTTAGCTCTGTTCCCCAGAGAGCAAAAACAGCTTGTTGGGAGGCAAAACTAGGAAAAGACCCAAGGAAGCAGAAACGACCCAGGTGCTGGGGAAGGAGGAAGGGAAGGGTTTTGTTAGAAATATTTATTCTTCCTGCCCGCTCTGCCCACCGCAACTTCTGTCCATCCTTTTGAGCTGAGCTAAGCGCCACCCTTCCAGGAAGCCCTTCCAGATCCACCCTTCTCACAACTGTTCTTCCCTACTTCATACTTTATAGGCTTATTTCTTGTGGCTTGTCTTCTCAGAAATGCTACGAATTCCACTGTGGTGGCCGACAGATCTCTCTCTGCCTCTATCCTGACTCCCACCTCACCCCAGGGTTAGCTCTGAATTGCCCCTCCCCATTCCTTCCTTCCCGCCTCCTGCATGCTCCAAGGGTCCTTGGGCTGCAGGGATGCCCAAGGTCATCTGAGGACCCTGATAAAGAATGGGATTCCCAGAGAGGGAGAGGAAGGCCCAGTGACCTCAGGAGGGCCTTCTTGAGAGCCCAGAGGAGAGGAGCTAGGTATTCCCACTTGGGCGTGGCTGTGCCTATGTAGAATAAGGTTAGGGCTGCTGCCTGGCTTGCTCCCACCAGGGCTTCCTAGCCTCTCCAGGCACTCAGAAAATATTGGAGGAGTTGAATCACCCAGATAGTTGTGTGTTATCATCATGGCCACCACAGCTAACTGTTATCGATCACTTAATGTGCCAGGTTCTATACTAAGTACACCGCATGCATTATCTCCATTGATTCTCAGGACAATCCTCTCAGGTACTGGATTGTTATCTCCACTTTACAGATGAGGAAATGGAGGCTTAGCAAGATTAAATAAGTCCCTCAAGGTCACATAGCTTGAATCAGTCAAAGAATGGGAAGACGGAGTTGGGAGACCCTGGAAAGTTCTCTCCCTCCACTAGCCTCTGTCGCCTTCCCTGAGATGAGGTGGCTGCAGGATGAGCTCCCTCTGGGACCCTCTGGGGCCCTCCAGGTTCCTGTGGTCCCTCTTGCAGCCCTGGCCTGCATTCTCAGGAAAGCCAAGCTTGTAGATACAGCAGGGCGTAGTAGTTAAGGGCAGGGACACTGATGCCCAAATGCCTGGGTCCATCGGTCACTGATGTGATCTTGGGCACATCATTGTACCTCTGTGTATCCATTTCGCCATCTGTAAAATGGGGGTGATACTCATGGCATCCACTTCATTTCTTGTGTATTAAATGTGTTCATATTTGTCAAGTGCTTAGAGTAGCACTGCACACAGCTTGAGCACTATTTAAGAGTTTGTTAAATAAATAAAAATTTCCCTTCCTTTTGCTCTGTGTCGAGGTCCTTGCTTGTGGGGGAAGGTCTGGAATGCCTGGTGAGTGGAGGGGTGAGGGTAGGGGGGGACAGAATTACTCTAGTGATGAAGACAAAGCCCAAGAATCAGAGGAGCCTTATAGAATCAACCAAGAGGGCGGGGCATGGTGAGGGAGATTTCTGTCCTCTCTGAGCAGTTCCAACAAGAGGCTTCCAAAAATCAAAGCCAGTGGAAGGGATGACAGGGAAAGGTTTGCAACCCCACACATGGCACTGTGATCAGTTCCTCAAATAGGTGACCACAGCCTGGTGGCTGGCCTGAGCCATACCCTTTAATTCCTAAGAAAGGGGGTAAAACATATATTAACTCAGCTAAAGTGCTTGACGAATATTTTAAAAGAATCAGAGAAGTGGCTCCTCGGACTGGCAGACAGTCGCTCACCAGCCACCTTGCACCCCAGATGAGGGGCTGGGGGCTGGGGAGCCGCTGCTCTGTAAATCCAGGCCGGGCTTTCTGTCTCACCCGGGTGACTTTTTTTTTTTTTTTTTTTTTTTTTTAAAATGTGCCAGGAATTCCTCTCCCACGTGGGGTGGACTCCGAGGTACTCAATTAAGCAGCCAATGAAAAGTCAGCTCTCCGGTAGCAAATGACCCTGACACTTCTTGTAACATAAACAGTTGAAACGTTTCCAATTAGAACTGGAGACAGAGACGTTTGAACTCTTTCTCTCGACTCCCCTCCTTCTTTAAAATAATTGTCAAGCCTTTGGACGGGGTGTTGTATACATGTTTTTTATTTTCTTTTCTCTTTCTCCAGCATAAAAGACATGCATTTTTCTCCTTGTTTTTCCTAATTTGTGGGGTGGCATGTGGGGGTTGGGGGGGAAGGGGAGATATTGGTGGTAAGCTTAAAGGGATGTTGGCCTGGTTCCTTACCTCCCTGCCCCCTTCCTGCTCAGGGTTCAGGCAGCCGGTGAAAGCGGGGAGCGACGCTGGGTGAGGAGTGAGTGGGAGCTACAGGCAGGAGAGGCCTGTTCTCCTAAAACCAGGCTCTCAATAAGGGCTGGGAATGAATGAATGAATGAATGAATGAATGAATGAATGTCTTTTCTTCAGCAAAAACTCTCACGTATCCAGCTTGCGCAAGCAAAGGGGTCGCTGAAGTTGACCATTAAACTGGATTCGAATCCTGACCCTCTGCCCAGCTCGGGGCAAATGACTGAGCTTTCTCAGCCTCTTTTTTGCTCTATAAAATGGGGTCCCCAGCCAAACCGCTTCCCTCGGGAGTGAGGTAAGGGAGAGGAGAGCGCTGCCTGGGTAGTAGTGCCCTGCCTTGTACCCAGTGAGCACTCAAGCGCTGTTCTTCCTGACTGCGTAGAGTGGTTCTACCGCCCGGCTCTGCGGAGGAGGCGGCGCTCTGCAAAACCGCGTCGGGGACACTCAGCCGCGAACTCCTCCAGCGTGCCGGGCTCGGCGCTGGCGCTGGGGCTCACAGGTGAACTCGACGTGGGTCTGCCCTGCGGGAGCGCTCTGGCTCCTGTGGTCACCGGGGACGTGGACATCGGGGCAGGAGGGACACCCGGGCCAGAGACAGAGCTGCTGTGCTTTTCTGTGTGTACACAGTCCTCTTAAGACCCGACCTGGGGGCCCCGGGGCTTCTCAGCCCCCTGCGGGCGGGCGCCGTCGGAGCCAGTCCAGAGGGAGACCGAGAGGGAGGCCCGGCGAGGCGCCGCGTCCCTGGCATCTTAAAGGCATTGTGTTTAATAAATTCAAGCGAGACGCACACCCGCTCTCCTCCCCCTCTCCTCTCGGCTCCCAAATCGAGACCTGCTCTAGGACCCCCAGTTTATGGGGTCTTAAAACCCCCTCTACTTTGAGTGGCAGCTTCAAAGAGCTCTCTTTAAAGTTCGCCCCATCCCTCGCCCCCACATCCCCTTTTACAGGCCACCCCTCCTCCACCACTCCTTCTAGACTTCTGGAGGACGACGACAACAAAACACTAAATGCAAGTTTAAAGGGGGGAGCGGGGAGTCTTCAGGCTTCCTCCAGAACGTGGGCTGTAGAAGTGACCTGTTTCAGGCGTGCGCAGGAGTCGCAACAACGTGGAGTTTGGGTTTTCTTTTTCTTTCTTTTTTTTTCCTCTTTTCTTTTCCTTCTTCTTCTTTTTTTTTTTTTTTTGTTTGTGTGTGTGTTTTTACCTTTTATTATTTAAATTGATACGTTTCATTACTAGGGAGAAAAATAAAATATTCCTTTGATACACAAAATCAAATTGATATTTAGCCTCTGCTTACTTTTTTATGCATGGCTCCTTTATACCACATGGTAGTGACAGATTGTTTGAGCTGGAAGGAAAAGCCATTCAAAGCTAATTAAGCAGCCATTCCAAGCACTATTTGCAAGCGGGAGGCTCAGAAGCCTCGGCATTTGTCAGCGCTCCCCCACCCCGCGTGGTTTTGACTGACAGCTCTGGCCGCGGACTGACAAGGCCCAGCAACTTCGCCAATCAGCAACGAAGAGCCCCTTCGGCGGTCCGTGATTGGTGACGCGCACCTTGCTCGGAGGCGTGGTCGGCGTCCCCCACGTGGGGCTGGAGCGAGAAAGGGGCGGGTCGGGTAAGAAGCGGGTGCGCCCACCCGTGACGTAAGGGGGAGGGCAGAGAAGGGGGAGGGGGAAAGGAAGCTCCAAAGAGGAGCCATTTTGTGTCTAATGAATGCTGCGGCCAGATGCTCGCATCTGTCGAGCCGTGCTTCTCCCTCCTCCGTCTTCGGTGCGCGCCGAAACACGATTTATGTTTTTATTTAGGAGAATAAATAAATGAAGAAGGGAGCACAGTTCGGGGCTGGCGGCCGGAGCGGGCGCGGGGAGGTTCAGTTCTGAGGCGGGTGCTCACGTGTAACTCCCCGCGCTCCGGCCTCCGAGCGCCCGCTAGCTCTCAGCTCCTCATTAAGATGCAAAAGCTAACCTCCGGCTCCTAATGAGGGGAGAATATAGATCTCGGGGCGCGCGGTCGGCTCGCGCGCGCCCGCCGCGGGCCCCGGGGTGCGTGCAGACTCGCGGACTTGCCGGGGAGGGCCCCGGGGGTCCCGCCTTGGCAGCCCACCGGGCCGTGCGCGCTTCGAGGGCCACTCCCTGCTTGCTTGTCTGCCCCGCCGTAACCCCGAGCGCGGGAGGGCGAGGCCATCGGTTTGCGGGCAAGCTGGCCCGGGAGTCGAGTGGCCTGTGCGACCAAGCGGGGAGTCCGGGGGGCGCGGGGCAGGAGTAGGCGAGGCGCGAGTGGGGGAGCGTCCGCGCCCCCCGGGGTGCCCAGGCTGGCGACCTAGACACCTACAGGCTTCCGCCAACGCCGTGACGCTGCCGGGAGCAGGCTGAGCAAACCAGGTGGGAACTCGGAGTTCCCGGGCCTCAGCCGAGCAGGGTCCCGACCCCTTCTCCAACCCCCTCAGCCTGGGGATGCAGTGAGGAGCCCGAGCGGCGAGGCTACGGCAAGGGTGAAGTTGTCCCCACCGGGAAGGCGCCCCGAATGGGGCCAGCCGTGGCTGAGCCTGTTGTCCACGGGCAGCCAGGCCCTTCCATCTGCGCTGCCCGCCAAGCCAGAGTCCCTCAGACTTCTCCTCGCAGGCAGCCGCCGCACATCAAAGGAGCTGTTTATTTGGCTTTCTGAAAAGAAGGGCGAGTGAACAAAGGAGAGCTGGGGGCTATGGGGGGGGGGGGGGGGAGGCGGGCAGAAGAAGGGGTGAAGAAAAGGGGACATCCTCAGTTACAAGCAAATTTTTAAAGGTCGGAGGCAACTTTAGGAGCCACCATTTTATCAGTCCTAAATCTTTTGAAGTGAAAACATTAAAGTGACAAAGTGATTCTGTTTGTTTTATAGTATCTAATTGGGCTGCTTTGCAGACCTAATGAGATTAGATGGAGGAATCGTTCGCCGCCGCTGCAGAATAAACTGATACATTACTACCAGCCACAGGTTTTGAAGATTGTACAGCCTGTCTTATTTTCTTTTGTTGTTATTCCTCTGTCTTCCCTCTTTCCTCCTCCCGCCAAATAATTATTTGCTAGTAGATCGTGGGAAAAAAAAGAGGAGGAAAAAAACTCTAGCAGCCCAGGACTATAATATATATCTATTTATTATATGTCTTTCGGTTAATTCCTGATCTGAGGAGCGCTGTTTTTCACTCCCATGCGAAAGTCACCAGCGGGTAGGGCCTGATTGCTACTTTTCATGCATAGTTTTAGACACAAGAGGGCATTGTGACGTCGCGCCCAGAGGCACCCAGTCGTAGGCCGAGTCCCGCAGCCCCACGTGGGGGCCCCGCGCTCCCATTGGCCAGCGCCGGACGAAGCTGCCACATTATTTTGTTACTTTTCAGTCCCTATTTGGAACTGCTCTCGCGGCAGTTCAGACCTCGTGCTCGTCCCCCTCGCCTGTCTGTGTGTGGTATCCGTAGGTCCGGGGCACTTTTTTTTGGTGTGTGTGTGTGTGCGCGCGTGTGTGTGTTGGGTGTGTGTGTTTTGGGGGTTTGTCGGGGCGCGGAGAGGAGAGCCGGGCCGAGGGAAAGGAAGGAAGCCGCAGAGCTCCCCGGTCTCGGGCTGCGTCTCCCTTCCAGCGCTCTCCTGCTTGTGCGCTCCAAGGCGGCAGCGGCGGTGGCGCCGAGCGCTCCTCGCTGGGGACGCGGCGCTCGAGCTGGGAGCAGCGAGAACCCTTTGCGGAGGCTTCCCGTACCCGCTGGAGTTAGGATGCCAGGGCGTTTGATTTGCACCTACTGAGCCCGGAGTTCCTCCCCAGCCCTGGGAAGGGCTTGCAGCAGCAGCGGCGGCGGCGGCGGCAGCGTCAGTAGCAGACGGAACAGCAGGCTCTCCTCTCCGAGGGGGGGCGTCGAAGCGCCCGCGCCGGGCTCCCGCCCTCACCCTCCGGCGCTCCTGCGGCCCCAAGCCACCACCTCGTAGCCCGCCTCCTTCCTCTTCTCGCAGCGAGCCCCAGGCCCGGCCGCCTCTAGGATCGGATCCGCGCGTCTCGGATGCTTGGGGCTGCCCCGGCGCGCCCCCCTACAGGCGCGACGCGCTGACTGACCCAGAGGGGGCCCGAGCTCGCCCCAGGAGGGGCCCCCGGCCTCAGGACCCCGCGCCGGACCTGCCGGGGTGCCGACGATGTCCGCACAGTCCCGGGCACTGACGCGCTCGACGCAGCCCAGGGAGGGCGGCCGGCCGCTGCCCGCCGAGCCCTAGGCGCACAAAGCCCGCGCCCGCCGCCCGGCCCCGGCGCCCGCCGACGACTTTGCCGCCTGCTCCGCGGCTCTTTGTTTCCACTTGGGGCGGGCGCCCGACTCTGGGATTTCGCTGCGAGAACGAGCTGGGGGGGCCGGGGGCGAGCTCTCGGTTTCCCGGCCGCCCCCCGCTCGGGCTCGGCTCCCCCCTCCCCCGCACCTCCCCGGCCCGGGCTCTCGGCGCTTCCACGCTCTCGGAATCACGACCCCTCCCTGCCATGTATCCGCAGGGCAGACATCCGGTGAGTAATTGCAACTCGGTTTATTTAAGCATCTATCATGGCAGGGTAAACGAGGCAGTTTATCTGGCACCTCCATTTTGCTTGTTGCTACCTTTATGGTGTGTGTTTGTGCGTGTGCTCTCACACAAAGGGGATGCGGTCGGGGGGCGCCGTTGAGAGAGGAGGTTAATTCCGCGCGAGTGGCGCGGGGGGCTGCCTGTGTTCCAGGGGGAGCTGTTCACGCGGTCCCCGGCCCAGCTCTTAAGTCTCCCAACTCACCCGGCTTGTCTCCCGCCCCCGCCTTACTGGGGAGAGGGAGGCCCTTGGTGAAAGGCATGGGAGCCCCGCTGCCGACGGGGAGAGATGGGGCGCCCCCCCTCCTCCCTGTCGGAGAGCTGAGAAACTTGCTGGGAAGGTTCTGGGCTGAGGGTGGCCTCTCTGGTTGGGCGCCGTCGGGGAGGGGCCGGGGCCGCGGCCGCTCTGAGAGCCGTCTCATGCCCCCGCCCCCTCCCCTGTCTTGTCTTCGCGGGCTCCAGGCTCCCCATCAACCCGGGCAGCCGGGATTTAAATTCACGGTGGCTGAGTCTTGTGACAGGATCAAAGACGAATTCCAGTTCCTGCAAGCTCAGTATCACAGGTAAGGCCGGTGGGGGCCGCCCCGGGGCTGGCTGGGAGGGGCGGCCCCTGCGCGGCTCCTGCCATCCCCCGCGGGGACGGAGGGGGCTCCTGACCCAGGGGCGGCGGGGCAGCCCGGGCCTCCGCCTTTTGTTTCCCCTTTCCGAGCGCGCCGCCTTAACCCTTTATTGCCCGCAGCCGCCCGGCTCCCAGCGCCGCCTGTGGGGTCCCCGAATGAGGGTCTAGGTCGCGGCGAACGGATTCACTCCGGGTTCTGGGTGTGGGGAGCCAGCGTCAGGGTCCTGCTTCCATGCGGCCGTGATAAGTCCTCTGACTGGGCCGCGGGAAGTTTCGAATTGTTTCACATCCCCCTCCCCACGGCGGGGACCCAAATCCCCCCGCGTCCCCTGGCTGTGGGATAAGAGGGCGCCCCCGGGGGGTGTCAGGGAAGTGGAAAAGTGGCTCCAGAGGCCCTTGGGTCGGGGCCTCAGAAGAGGCTGCCCAGGCGCCAGGCTTGAGCCGGCTTTTTCTGCCCTCGCAGCCTCAAAGTGGAGTACGACAAGCTGGCAAACGAGAAGACGGAGATGCAGCGCCATTATGTGATGGTGAGATGCGGCAGTGGGCCTGGGGGGCAGTGGGGGCGCCGACCCCGGCCGGGGACGCGGCGTGTATCTGGGGAGATGAGCGCCAGGTCCCCACCACCGCCCAGCCGCAGGGCGGCCTTAGTAGAGGGCATAATCTGGTCTTGCCCTCCCCTTCCCCAGCTTCCATTGCCGGGGCCACTTGGAGGAGGGTGAGTGAGGGGAGGGACAGAAAGAGAAACCCCGATTCCACGCCGGCGACTTCTGTGCTATCTTTGTGTGCCTTTAATTTGTGTTTTGAAAGTTGCCCAGGGGCCGATTGTCATTGCCCTATCTTGGCTAGTAAGATAGGATTGGACCAGCCCATGTGAAATTAGGATTGCTAAAAATCTCTCTTAGTGACCCCTGCGAGTGTTTAGAAACTTTTCTGCTTTGCAGCTGGGATCTAGCCAGAGGGGGACAGAAGCCCTCCTTCCCCAGGATGTTGTGAGGAGTGGAGAGGCCTTATAAAGCCCTCTGCTTTCACTCCCCTCCTCAGGGATCCCCCAGCTGGGTATCTTGTCCAGGCTGGGGCAGTAGGCAGACTGTCTTCCTTTTGCCCCGTGTCCGTTTCAGCAAGTTTTAATCTTCATTTGTGAGAGGGCACGGCTGCCTGCACTGGTTTCCACATAAGAGGCCTTCGACACAGTGCTAAATAACTCTCAGAGGACAAGAGGGTCCCAGTGTACACACGATTCCCTGTTGAACCTGAACCTTGTATAAACAGGATATAGGGCACATGTGGTGCTTGTGGGAGGGAGGACCCAGCTCCCCTTACTACCACATATATAACGTTCTGTTGAGATGAGAGGAACACTCGCCCTTGTCAGCTCTTAAACCGCTCTGTAAGCTGGCTTTGGGGTTTGATTTAAACTTCTTTAGCAAATGTATTGTAAAAGTATGACTTGGCCAAACCTTTCCAAGATAAAACTGATTTTCAAAAATGATCAGATTTCTGTGTTGTCTGTTAATAGCCATTCTTTTTACTTTTAGTACTATGAGATGTCCTATGGCTTGAACATTGAAATGCACAAGCAGGTAAGTGCTTTTCTCTTTTGAAAAATATATTTCATTTTTTAAAAACTTACATATGTGGACGTCTTATGTTCTCTCTTGTTTGAAAATGAGCCTAGTTCTTCTATTCCTCCTCCTCCTCCTTGAAGAGTGAATGGATCAAGTCCTTGAAATGCAAGGTCTGAGGCTTTGCTGATTTTTTTTTTAGACACGTTGAGCTTTTAGCATTCGAGCTTGTGAAATTAGTCCTGGTCTTGGATCCTGGTGGAGGATAAAGGACCAAAGGGAAAGTTGTACCTCCAGGATCTGCTTTACAAACTCCTGAAAGCCCAGAGGTGGCTGGCTGCTTTTATCTGTTTTAATGTAAAATTCTCAAGAGGAAATACAGGAGGATTTTTTTTTCTTTCTCTTTTTTTTCTTTTTGCAAAAATGTGATGTTCTGCGTTGATAAGATTAAACTTCAAGAGCCTTAAAAGCCAGGCTGAGCTGTCGAAATTTAAGGGAATGAAGCTGCTAACTGCTTAAAAATATAAAGCCAGAATGAAATACAACTTTAATGCCTTGCATTGACAAGGTGGTTTTTTCATCTCTGTCTTGATTTGAAGGCAGCCGAATTCCCATTTTACAGAGAAGGAAGCTGAAGCTCCTGGGTGAAGTAACTTGCCCAGGGGCAGCCTAGCCAGGACTTTTGAGATGGCTGGGGGTTGAGCTCAGCTTTGAAATCCTGGAGTCAAACCAGTTTAGCTAGTGTGGTGTCGTTTGATGGATATGTCAACTACCTGGTATTGTCACTCTTCTAATAACAGTATACCTCAAACCGAGCAAATACAAACACCCTTTATCTCAGTGCATATCAGTAACTCGTCCTGGTGCTAGGCTGGGCTGTGGGAGAGGCCTGTTTGTGTATTTGTGTTCTGAGGAAAGGCTGCCTATAATTTGGCTTGGCCAACGATGAGAGTTGACTTGGCACGTATAAATGGAGCAGGCAGGCCGGTTGTTCTTTTTAACAATTGGTGTTCATGAAATCTCAGAAGACTGTTGACTCATTCTAGCCTTTGGTGACCGTGACTTGAATGGATTTTCTGCTGTAAATTAACAGTCGTTTACAAGGTTTCAATTTTGCTCTTTAAGGAGGCAGGACCCAGGGCAGGTGAGAAGGGCAGGTGACCCTGGAAAGTAGGCAGATTCCTACCCACTTGAGTGGCTTCCTGTAGAGCCTTTGGGATCTGTAGTTTCCTTTCCCCTCCTGGAGGGAGCCCCAGTGTTGGGTGAAGGGAAGCCAGAAAGGGGCCTGAGTTTATTGAGCAATGTGTGGGAAGCCAACTTGGGGCTTCCTGAGGGATTAGTTAGTCCCTTCGGAAGGCATATGAAGGCTACCATGTTTTTACTTCTTGACACACAGAAATAACAAACAGACAGGGCTTTATACGTAAAGATATTTCTCCTCGGGAAAATAGAATCGAGACAGGTTCTGCGACTGGAACGGGCCAGGTCCCGCAAGAATGCTTGAAATGGAACTGGGGTCGCAGGTGTTTCAAGGACCTTGGGGTGTATGCAGGGAGCCACTTCCTCCCTTTGTCTACCCCCCTTTTTTTTTCTCAACGCTTAGTATCTTGGGTGTGTTTAAAGAAGGTAATTGCACCCAGGTTTAAAATTTATAGCAGCAGTTATTGTAAGAGCTTGGTAATTAAGGTGTAATGTCTCGTTGCATGTTGAGGTCTGCATGGGTGGTGTTCCGCATGTCTGTGAATGGATGGTGCTTTGGCACTAAGAAATCCACCTTGGCTCGCAGCAGATCTGTTCTCTGAGTCCTGGGGATGCTGTGAACGCAGGAAGAGTTAAATATCTTAACGCATTTGATGGTGGGGTTTATATAAAGAGCAGCTGTGTACATCTGGGATTTCTGGCCATTCCCCAAACAAGGTTCTTAAGGGGAGAATGCCTGGGGTTTGGCTACGTTGTCTCATTTAATCCTCTCAACTGCCGGTGGTGGAAAGAGGGATTCTTTGCCCCCTTTTTATAGGTGAGGAAACTGAGGCTTCAGGGAGGCCAGGAAGTCAGAGCTGGGACTGAAATCCAGCCCTCTGGCTTTCCCACTGGGCACTTTACCTTGCTTGCCACTCACCTTTGCCCTCTAGCCTGAGTTCCCAGCCTGAACATGTGTGCTCTGAATACAGTGGCTTCTCAAGCTTATGGCAGTCTCTGAGTTGGGTGAAATCACCCTGTGGCTGTGGAGGAACAAAGAGGCAAGGAGGTGAAGAAACCTGTGCCATGAAATGCAACCCTAACCTAATGGAGTTGGCCACTCCCTAGGTTTGCAAGGGTTCTGGAGAAGAAAGCCCTGCCACTAATTGTAGTGTGGGTCTTGGGTGCATTTGGCGAATGGTGGTTAGGCCTGAGCAAACAAGTTTATCAGCTGACCTGTTTAGCGGTTGACTGGTGTTTTATCTGCACACACAATCAAGTGACTGGAGTGCTTGAATTATTCATGCAGTGTCCTGCCCTCTAGACTTGACTGTTCGTGTGATTACATCTGCCTGGAACAAACAGGCTGGATTCTTCATCTTTAAGCTGGGGTGGGGGTGGGGACTGTCTGTACTTTTATATAATAGATGATCTACAGAGCTAGCACCTTGGGAAGTGTGGCAGTCCTCAGCCTGCGTGCGCATACGCTTCACACTCACTCCACCATCACCACCACGTATTTTTTTAAAAACTCTCCTTTGCTGGCTCTATGGGAAATGCCAATTAGCTGGGAACCTCGAGTCCTGCCAGATGGGCCCGGGTATTGACAGAGGGCAGCTGATGAGGTGCGTCCAGCCCATTTTTATTTTACTGAGAGGTTAAACTCACTGTGGCTGGCTCCTTCTCTGGCTGTTTCTCTGTCTCTCTCTTTTTCCAAGCTGTCAAAATCCCAGAGAAGTAATAAATGGTTTCTCCTCCTACTCTTCTACCTCCCTCCCTAATTACGGTAAAGCAAAGATTACAGAATCACAGGCCTGGCCCGGGACTTCAAGGGGTCACCCACCTCCACCAAGCCCCCTGCTTCCAGGCCAAATGTCGAGGGTGGTTCAGAGAGGCTGGGGAGGCAGTGATGACTGACCGGCTCATCAGTTGCCATCTTGTTTGTGCAGAGGCTTTCCAGTGTCAGCCACAAATAACAAAGCCAGCTTAGAACCAGGGGCCCCAGAGCGACTGCCATGCATTGGATTTGAGGCACTGACACTCTGAGAAGCTGGGTCAGGCAGCCTTTTCACCCACTGTTGGTGAGCACTGATGTTTTTGAAAGTGGACTTGAGCCATTTTTATTTTGGGGCAGTGTTGTGCCAACACGATACAGTCACCTTTTTTTCTGTAAACTGAACAACCTTTCCTGTAAATTTCTTTTTGAATCCTGGAACTGGAAGAGCCCTTTGGGTTCTCATGCAAACTTTTCAAGTTACAGATGAGGAAACGGAGGCCCAGAGAAGGGAAGCTGATGTATCCAGTCATACAGTCCCACGTTAGTGGTAAAGCTGCTACCGCTGCTTCCCTTCCAGCCCGGGACTCTTTTCTGTCAGACTCAAGAAATGAAGAATGCTCCTTTTCTGATGTACTCTGTGTCTTTAATTACTATTGCTTCTTTCTGCGTTATTATCCAAACAGGCTAAGACTACAAACCTGGCCCCACCAGAGTCCAAAGTGCCCCATTTCGGGTTGTATAATCATATCGCTGAACCCTTATTGTCCACAGTCCTGTTTTGAATTGCCAGCTATTTGCACAACTAATGATTTGATGTGTGTGATAATAATACAGAATGCATAACTAGCAATCCCAGAGGAAAGATTCATTGACAGAGAAGGGAGGTACAACCTGTGAACTTTTTACCCTAGCCATGGGGTGCCATAAACACAGAGCTGAGGTGGGAAATGGAAAATCCCCATTTGTCACTCCCCTCCCCTCCCCACTCTGGATCTTCTCATCTAAAGGATAAGGGGCTCGGCTGGAAGATCTTGAGGCACACAGAAGTTCTGTGACCACGGTGAAGGTGCAAGGTACAGGTGGCCAGAGGGAGCTACCAGGCCATGAGGTCACAAAAGACTCTGCCAAGGAGTTGAGCCTGTCTTGGTAGGGGAATGTGGGACCACTTGCAAAGTAGAAGGGGTCAAAGGTCCTTAGACTAGGGAAGTGCCTATTTGTGTGGCATCTGAGTTGAACTGTGAATTTTTTTTTTCTTTTCTGCCAGAGTTCTATGCCCTGCTATCCATCTGACTTTTCCTGCCATATTGATCTTCCCTGGAACAGACTGTAATCAGAGTCCTCTCACTGCGGGGGTGCCTGCCTCGCTCAGCTTTGGGGTCTGGGGGCTCCAAGCTCACTGCACGCTGTCTAGGTAGAGGGAGGCTGCCCAACCCCTCAAGACTGCCTTTGGACCCCTTTTCTCTAGTTGCCAGTGGGAGTGGTAGAGTGGCGGTTTCAGTGCTTTTGGGGTCTTTTCCTTCTTGTGCATTTGTCATTGAAATGACCCTGGGAGATGAGCAAATGACCCCTTGTCCTTACTTTACAAATCAAGGGGTGGGAACCTGGCTCCTAATTCAGGACCCATTCTCTGAACTCTTTGGGACCAGGAGCCCATGGCAGACGGCAGCGTTCTTCCTTTGCTTGAACTCCTCCTTCCCACCTTGCAGAGGAAGGCTCTAGGCTGTTTGTTTCTATTTTGTTGAAGGAGGAGTCCCTCAAGGAATAAATCTCCCTTTGCTTTCTCCGTGGGAGAAAGTCCTTCTATCTCATTGTACAAAATACTGGGACACCAGGGGGGAAAAGGTGACAAAGACCTAACCTCGGCAGTGTTTTCCCCTGTGATCTGGCACTCATTCCTCATCTCATTTTTGTAGGTACGAAAGAAGCCCCTCTGCTGAGGTCTCTATAGCACTTAGTATATAATAGGTGCTCAGTAGACATCTTGGTTTTTCTTCAAAATTTACTCAGGTTATCTGAGAATAGAGTTGCGATTCCCTGAACTCTGAGTAGGAAGTGGGGATTTTAGTTGTGGGCTGGCCGCCCGCTCTGCAGGCTTCCTCCTATGGCCCGGCATCCAGTTTCTTCATCAGTGAAATGAGGGGGTTGGATTCATTCCCAAAGTGGTTATTAGGGGCCTGGGATGTGCTGGGTGTGGGCAGAGGTTGGTTACACAGCCGAATAAGACACCATTCCCTCTGCGGGGGAGTCGGATGTCTAAATAAGTAATTGCAATGCAGTGAGGTAAGTGCTAGTGTGGCCCGAGTGTCACAGGAGGAGCACCCAGCACAGAACAGCTTATTCTTCCTGGGAGGGGAGAGTGGGGTGAGAGCGGACTTCACTGAGGGCTTTACTTGAGGCGAGTCTTAAAGGGAGGGTTTATGAGGCAGAAGTCGGCAGCGGAGGCCCCTCCAGGGTGGCAACAGCTCGTGGCAAGGCAGTGAGATATGTTCTGGAAGCCACACGTCTTTGGAATGATGTGGGGCGGGGACTGCACTTGGGAAGTGAGGCGAGGTGGTGACATTTTGCAGCAGAGTGATCTCCAAGGCCCCTCTGCCCTTGCAGTCGCGGCTCCCAACTCTGTGACTCCCTCCATCCCTGCATGGCTGGCTCTCCAGGGCTGGCCTGAGTCCATCTGCCGCGGGGTGGGGGCCGGGGCCCGCTCTGGGCTGTCTGTGGCCTGCCCTGCCTGCTTTCCTACCGTAATGCGCTGCTTTGAACTTTATTCCCCAAAGTGGCATTGTCTCCTTTCTCATATTGGTAATTCTGTAATGACTGGTTATGACCCGCCCCCTCCCCCATATTTAATTCTCATCAGCCCAGCTCTCCACTTTGCTATTAATGATAGCAGCCAGCAAAATAGCTTTCAACATGCCATTGACAGTCTGGTTTAAGAGAGCACTTGAAGTAGTGCTAGACAGCTGAAAGCACCCATAATTGTGTACCAGAGTGAGAACTGCGTGCTCAAGGGCCTTGTTTTTATATGCTTAAAGGGACAATATCTTGTTTTCAACAAATGCTCTCTGAGACGCACAGCCAAGATACTTTCTTCCTTTTTTTCCTTTCTTCTTTTGACTTTCTCTTCTCTTTCAAAATACATAGTTTAAAAAAATTCTTTATAAAATAATTGTTCCCTTCAAGTTGGGGTTAAGGAGAAACTTAAGGAAGGGGGAAATGTCCTGCTGCCATGTAAGCGGGGAATATTTGGTGGGTTTGTTGTTTTGAAGCATCATCCTTTGCAGGCAGCAAACTGTGGGTCAGCCTTGCCCTACTGAGAGTCCTTAGGACCTTGTGTTTCTCGAGGTAATGGGGGAGTCTGAATTCACATCGGCATTGATTTTGAATTCTTTTGTTTGCTAAGGATGTTGCACAATCAGTGGGCTGTGGAGCTGTCACTGTGAATGTTTAGGCAGAGGCCACCTTCTGGGGGAGGGCTGGAGGAGAGGGGTCACCTTGTTGGAGAGTCAGGGCTGGACTGCTAAGGAATTAGATTCTAGGAGGCTGTTCACTGCAGAGTTGACAGCCCAAGAGGCCCATCTGGAAATCAACAGGGTGGGTAGGACAAGGACTTCTATTCTTAAGTAGAGGTTTGTCCCAGGCTTGGAGGGTTAACCAAGGGGCCCGTCTAGTCCACCCCGAAGTTTTTATCTGAGAACAAATACCTTTCTCCCCTTCACACCAGCCAACGTCATTATTGCTTTGAAGATGCAGTCCTTTGGGAGAGGTTTCCTTTGCCTCTCTGTCACCAAAGCCTCCCATTGCCAATGTGTCCTGTGAAGGGAGAAGAGAGAAGCAAGTTCCCATCTGTGGGGCCTGAGAGGCCAGAGAAACCCTGTTGAGGCCTGGAGTCCATGTCTCCTGTTCTCTCTCAGGCTGGCTGCTGTTGGTAAAGGGTAGGAGCATGGATGGGCTTGGCTGGTGTGTCTTAGGTGGTTCCTTCCATCACCGTGTGAATGATAGGATCCAGTATTCTGGCTGCTGCCACCACCAAACAATCCCAGGGGAAGTACTTTCCTGAGGACAAACTGTTTGAAACATTTCATCTTCCAGGTATTATAGATTATAATGATGTGACCCCTTAGAATTTCTGTAGCACTTGATTGCAAAGCAGATTTGACATTTTCATCTTAGCAGCTAAAATAATGGGTATTTGGGTCCAGGACAGACAGACATAGGATAAAAGCATCAGAGCATACCCTGAAAGCTTGGAGTGTGAAGATGACCTGTGTACTAGAGGGCTATGTTCTCAAATTGGGGTGGGGGAGGTGAGGCCTGTGCTGTGACAGGACTGTGAGTTCCATGAGGGACAGGACCATTTTGTATTTTTCACTAAGGGCCCTGAACCCTGAGCAGTGCTTGGCCCATACTGGATATACAGTGTGCATTTTGTGGGGACTTGAGGAGGGAAGGTAATATTCCAGCTCAGGGTTCTCTCTTACCCTGAAGAGTGTTATGGACTCTTTGGGAAGGACAGAAGCTTTATTAGTTTTCTGACAGAGGCCTGTAGGCTGCAAATGTTGTGATTATAGAAAGAGTTGTAAAGGTGTCATGAATCTTTATTTAAAAGTGTCTTTAATGTATCTTAGGCATCTTTTTCTTTTCATCTCACACTATGGACAGTTTAAGTGCAAAAGGGGAAGAAGGCAGGGTGGAGTGGGAAGAGATAACTGGGAGGGAGAGATGACAAAGCGGAGATGGGGAAGAGACAAGTGCTGAGTGGGTGAATTGGTAAACTCGGCTTGCCATGCCTTGGCTGTTTGGACTTGGAGTTCCAAGTGTTGTGTGTAGCCTGATCTCATGAGGCTTTTAAGTCTGACTATTGTTCACAGCTCTTCTACTGCTATTTTTGTTTGTTAATTTTGAATGAAAACTACCACAGGCCAATAGAAGTTGCTTTTTTGTTCGCACTAAAGGCTGATCCTTTCTTCAAATGGAGACTCAAATGCAGAAGAGCTCTTCCCACTAGTGTTTTAGCACTGAGTACCATATGCAATTTGGGTACAGGAGAGGGCTCTCCCTTCCTGGTCAGCCATGAAGACTTGAGGTTTAGATTCCTACATCACCCAGCCAGCTATATGACCAAAAGGTTGGAGGAGGCTACTCTTCACCCACTCCCCAAATCTTTCCCTTGGGCTAGCCCTCAACAGGTCTTTGCTGAGTTTGGATCTGAAACTGATTAATTCTGATAATACTGGCAGGGGCGTCCTTTGGAACCGGTGATGCTTTGCGATTTCTGCTGGGGAAAATGAGAAGAGGAAGGCAGTTCAGTGCGGACTAGTGGACAAGGGATGGGAGTCTGTTCTAGCTCTCTGATGGGGGTGGGGTACAAGAACTTCTATTAACCTTCCTGGCCTCTGTCCAGGGAGAAGTAGGACACTCAGAGGGCTCAGAAGCAGCAGGTGATGCCCGATGGTCTGGAATGAGGGTCTAACTGGTTGGGTGGGATAGAGGAAGGAGGAGCAGGGGAGATAGAGGAAGTGAGCCTGTTGGTACTGATTGGTCAAAATAGGTCTTTAGCTCATAAACCCTTAAACCCTTACCTGCCTATTTTCCTAGAAGGAGGCCCCTTCCTCTGATCTCCATCTCCAGTGAAGAAAGCTAAAGTCCAGTTCTTATTTTGCTTTGCCTAACAGCAGAAGCCCTGGGGAAAGACGGGAAGAATTACCCATCTCCCATCCTTCAATTCCTGGGATCTCATACTTTATCCCAGAGAAACGGGGGATCTCCATGAAGCCAGACTTGAAATGGGGGACAAGCAGCCTGGTTTAGAGCTCGAAAGACCTGCCGCTCCCCCACAGGGGCTTTCCGCTGTTGGCCTGGTTTCAGCCTCCATGTCACCCAGTCCTTGTGTGTGGCACCCACAGGCCCGGCCTGCAGGAACTTGAGAAGTGTCTAGATACCCCTTTCTCTTTGCATCTTGGGTTTTCTCACTGTTCTGTTACCTAGTTTTTCACCTTACTTCTCAAGAGACCCCTACCCAGCTCTTCCTCACTATCCATTTGCCCAAGGATGTTGGGCAAACTCCCTTCTTAAACTCCCAGGACGCTGAATGCCCATTGGGCATTTTCCAGGCCTACTGGGTGGGGTTTTTCTTGCCCAGTGAATTCCGTTTCTCCCTCAGAAGATCACAGGTTCTTGCCGGGTGATCCTGGAGAGTTACGTGTAGAGCACCAGGAGCTGGGAGATTTGTCTCTATGGCTAAGAGGTTAACTTGGGAGTCAGACAAATGTGGGTTTGAGTCCCAGATCAATTCCTGTTGGTGTGTGACTTTGAGCAGACTGACCTCTGTGATCTTCAGTTTGCAGTGGAGATAATAATAACACCTGCCTGTTGGGGCAGTGCTGCCCAGTAGAACTTTCTTCAGTGATGGAAATGCTGTGTGTCTGCACTCTTCAGTAAGGCAGCCACCAGCCACGTGTGGCTCGTAAGCACTTGAAATATGGCTACTGTGACTGAGGAACTGAGTTTGACATTTAATTTTAATTAAATTTAGCTAGCCACAGGTGGCTGGTGGCTTCATAAATTGTATAGTTACAGTTATAGGGAGTGCCATGAAGGATGCATATAGCCTGCTTAGCACAATACCTGGCACATGGAAAGGCCGAAGCAAGGTATTCTCACAAAGGAACAGAGTCTCCAAACTGTCAAGACCTCAGACGTAGAGGACAAGATCCTTGGTGTTGCATATGTTGTAAGATTTCTCAGAGCCCTTTCCCATATGTGACTTGTTGGCTCTACGATCCTGCAGCATAGGCACCGTGGGCGCCACGCATCAGATAGCAGCACTGACGGTTAAAGAGGTTGAGTAACTTGCTCATTGCTGCACAGCGGACCAGCGGCCAGTTCAGAACTGGAAACCAGGCCTGCTTCCCTCGTGGACCTCAGTGATCTTTATCCACAGACCGTATCAAGATGAGGTCTTCTGTGATCTTCCCCCATGTCCACCCCCAGACCACCGTACTATAGGCATTGATTCCAGTGCTAGGAAGAAACCAGATGAACCCTTGAAGAATTCAGTAAAACCTGAGTGTCAGCCACATGTGGATCAGGGATTCCCAACCTGGGTGCTGTTTACATTTGGGGCTGGATACTTTTTTGTGGTGAGGTTGTCCTCTGTGTTTAGGATGTTTAACAGCATTTCTAATCTCTTCCCACTAGTTGTCTTTATCAGTGCCCCAGTTGTGACATCCAGAAATGTCTCTGGGCATTGCCAGAATCCTTGGAGAAACAATTACTATTGGTTGAGAGGCCTTGATATAGAGGGAAGAAGTCCGGCTCTAACCTGGGAGATCTGCTTACCACCTGGTCTTCCTGTGTGGTCTTCCTGTGTGACAGCTTCTTGCCCACTCTGGGCCTCATTTGCCTCATCTGTAAAATGAGAGGTCAAATGGTGTGACTTGGGAGGAGGTCAGTTTGAGAAGGAGCTTATCATATAAAATAAGTTTCTAAATGACTGATCTTGATTTTCATAGCCTAAGAAATGCCATCACTCCTGCCTTCCTTATTTGGAGAAAGAAGACCCTCTAACCCTTTTTCTTTTAATTTATGGAAGAGGTATGCTCTTTGGTTGTGAATAAGATGGTGGGTAGATAGAATGGGGCTCTGTCTCTGCCCACAGTCAGTCTTTCCTCTTCCCCTCACCTTAGTCTTCCCTCATGCCACTTGGGTTTCCCAAAGAATCCATGCCCTTAAAAAATCCTAGCCAGCATTTCATTTGTAGTGCTGACCTGATGTGGGGAGACCCCCAAAATTTAATGAGCTGTCTCTGCAAGGGTAATGTGACTTTTACAGCCTGTTGAGGGGCAAGGGGAGATTTGCATAATGTTCCAAGGGGGATTAGGTGGCTGGGGGTTGCCATGGCAACCCCACAGGGATGAATTGAGAATTTTTCCTCCTGGCAGGAGTTGGCCAATGGAGTCTGGGAAGGTGGGGGAGGGGGCAGGGGGTTTTCTGAGGGGAGGGAGGAGGAGAAGGAGAGAGGGAAGGGTGGGGGTGGTGTGCCTGGGATGAATGGGCAGTGTTGGGGGAAGGTGTAATCTGAAAAAGCACTCCCTGTTCTGTCTGTACAAGCAGGCTCTTTGAGAGCCATCTCCCCCCACAAGTAGGGGTGGGAGGCAAGCAGAGTTTAGTGTTTGGGAACCAAGAAATTAAAGTGAACAAATATTTAAAGATTATTGGATCTTGTTAACAGGAAGCCCGGTAGATGGAAACTGAGAGTCTGAGGAATGAAACTCTTAAGCGTCCCAAAGCCAGGAGGGACTTGAGCTGTCATATGGGCCCTGTGGTGTCTGCCTCCAAGTCTCTGTTGGGTCTCCATGGAATGCTCCCAAGGGCAGGGCACTCACACAGCACCTAATTCATTTTTGAGAGCTCCGATTATTACACTGGACTCAGATCGGCCTTCTTTATTCAGTGGAAACTGAGGCCCAAGTGCAGGGTGGATCTGGGCTAGGAATACAGGCCTCTAGACTGTGTGTTGCCACCTCTTTCTGGGATTGGGTTGCCTGGATGCATGCTCACTCAGCCTCACTATCCCCAGTTCCCTTACACCGTAGACCCCTGGAAGAAAAGGGGAGGTGGGATTCCTTTCAGGGAAGTGTGCAGAAGGGTCATCCCAACCCCAGAGTCCCTTGCCGTTGGTTGGTCCTAGCTGGGGAACAGTGAGTGCGTTTCCTTCTCCCTGCCCTGGATCCTCACTGTCATCCTTACCCTCCTGTGGAGGGCACAGGGGCTGGTGCCCAGAGTGTCCTCACAGGCTGGCCCAGGCCAGCATCCCCGTCCCTCCCTGAGGAGACAGATCCTCAGGGTCACGCTGAGGGGGCTGGGCCTTTCTTGTACCAAGTCCTCCCTGCATAAAGAATTCAGCCGGCTTCCTCGGAGGGCATAAATATTTAATGGCGTTGTAGTTATATATAATTTGATCAATATGTCAGTGCTAAAAGGGCCTTTAAGAAGGCTCACCTATCATTGAGTGATCTGTGATGTGAACCTTCACCAGCCCCTCCAGTAGCGGGAGGGGCTACATTTCCCAAGGCTACTGCATGGATCATTTGTTGACCCTCCTCCCCTTCTTATATTGTAGCACTGCTTCCTCTCAGAGCCCATGGCGTGCATGGAACAGGGCCTGGGAACCCCATCCCAGCTTTTGTTGGCTGTCCCCCGGGCCCCCATGGATTTCTTCCTCTGTTGATAAAACACCCGCTTGCTTTATTTCAGTGTTCTCTGAGCTCGGCCTAAGGAGAAACTACCTGGCAAGGAGTATCCTCTTTTAGTCAAATCATTGAGGGGCTATCCATTTAGTATTGCCTAGGAAATGCAATGGGATATTTTAAGTTAAATGCCCAGACGTGGTGTTCTGAATCTGGGTGATTGGCGCCTGGCTGCTGGGAGGCTGCTGGGAAGGTTGGGGCCAGGGCCACCTCTTTCTGCACAGCCTCCCACCCCAGCCTCTCCCTGCAGCTCTGAGATTTAATTCGAGATGAAGCAGACTGTTTTCAAATCCCAAGGACTCAGAGAACCAGGTAAAACCTGATTAAAATTTAAGAACCTCAGAGCTGACTGAGACGACACTCCTAAACACACGCATTTTCTAGAGGAGTAACCTGAGGCCCAGAGGCCCGCTGGGATGAAACTCATCACTTCCCCATGGCTTTCCAATGTAATTCACCTTTCAAATGGGCAGGTCCCTTCCTCATCTCATCTTTCACGCACATCCACAAACGGTCTCTAGACTCACAGTACCATGCTCTTTGCATGACACTGCCCTGATTTTCGGAAGAAGAAATCCTCATTTCACAAATGTAACTAGACACCTAGTAGCGTGGGATGGCCGCTTGCCTGTCTAACAGACATGGAATTCCTTCCACTGAATGCAACAACTTGGAGAACCCTGGCCTGGTTGTCTTAGCCTCACCAACCAATCTTCCCTTGTGAATCACAGAAACTGCACAGTAGGGGCTTGACACTTAGAAATATGATATCATTGTTCTTGCCTAGAGGCTCTTCCGCAGCGAAGCGCAGTTTTGCTGATGGACAAATTTGAATGGCTCGTGCTCTGAAGGCTGGTCCTTGGGACCCAGCCCAGGTCAGCCAGCTGCCCAGCCAGCAGCCAGCATCCATCCACATCTCAAGGTGGCTTGGCTCTTCTCCGCTGGTCCTTTGTAAATTCATGTGATGCTCTGTTTTATGGATCTTTATGGAGGAAATTATAAGCTGCACAGTAATTTGGGAATATTTAGGGTTCTAAAACTCTATAAGTTAGCGCTCCTAGATCTTAATACATTATCTAGTTAATCCCTTCATTTTGCAGACGGCAAAATTAATGCCCAGAGAAGGGAAGTGATTTGCCCCAAGCCACACAACTAAATGGAGGCAGAATTGGAGGTAGAAGCCAGCTGATTTCTGTGTGGCACTGGAGCATACCACATTCTTTAAAGGGGCAGCTTTCTCTTCTCCTTGCCCTTATTTGGCTGAGTTTAAAAGGAATTGTGCATTCAGAGTCCACAGGTACACAGGACAGGGCAGTTTAAAACTAACTAGCAGACAGACCCTCTGGTGGAAGTCACTCTCGACTGTGTGTTGAACACAGTCACCTAAATTAAAAATAAGGGCAAGGACTAGCTGGGTGCTGCAAGCCCAGGAGCAGGAGGTTGCTGGGGGGTACAGATCAAGAGCAGGCTCCATCTCCCTTAATTTAGTGTCTTGGGTTAAGGGCCAAGGATAGTCCGAAATAGCAGCAAACGTGAATACTAGACTGTGGTTAGAGAAATAGACTTTTAGAATGCTCAAGTACCCTCGGTTTACAGCAAGATGTTCAGAGGTCCTGCTTTAATGAGGAGATGATCATGCAAATGGGAACTACTAAGACGCATGGAACAGATTGCTCTTTGGGAAATTACCCTTGCCCCCCACTATCTTGTTTTCTGTCATTTATTTGCCTAACAATCTCGACAGAGATGCAGGGCAGATGTTACTCCCAGCGCCCAGTTGGTAGTGCAGATTCTGAATGTAGCAGGACCTCTGTCCCCATTTCTCTGAACTGCTTCTCTGTCTGTATCTAGTAGATTAGTTCCTTCTGAGGAACAATGTTTTTCCACCAACAAAGCCGCCTGCTTTGAACCATACTTGAAAAGAAACTTTCAAAGGCGGCACCAGCCTCCTTGAACACCTTTTCCAAAGTGCTTTCCAAAGGGAGCCGTCTTCCCACCTCCCACCACCTCTCAGGTTCGCTTTTGAAGACCCGGCTCAAAAGCAGTGGCTTTGTGGGACCGGGATGGAGGGAAGGATGGAGGTCGGCCTCTGGAAACTACAGCTGCCTTATTGATAACAACGGATTGTGCCGAGTTGCCAAAAGGAATTTTCCAACGTATGATCGAGTTCCAGTTTGTGATTTGTGACCTGTCCCAATTGTTGAAGTCACACTTCAACAATTTTTTTTTCCCTTTTTTGGAACTGATGTTTAGAGCTTGTTTGAGTTGGATCCAATGCTGTTTTAACAGCTGTTCTAATCAGAAGTGCTGTCAATTATTAACCTTAATGGTGGTTTTTCTTTCAAAAATATTTCTCTAAGCTCTCTTGAAATGTCAAAATTCGGCTTCTTGGTAGGAAGTCATTTAGTGAAGTCACTTAATGGCTGGGCATCAGTTTCCCCATCTGAAAAGTGGAGATGTTGACAAGCGCCTTCTCTGCGGGGTTATTGTGGATGCACACATGGCAAGTTGGGTGGGCGATGTCAGCGGCCATTACTGTTGTTAGGAGGGCTTCTGTTAAGCCAGCTTTTCCTTTCCAGGAACTTCCCCTCCCGCAAGCGCCACCCTCCAAAAAATAAACATGTCTTAAAAATGTTGAGCAAACAGCTTTCCTGTTCATGCTTTGACTCTGCAGAGTACACGCAGCCCATTCTCAGGGTTGGGCAGCCTTTGTCGAGATGGGGGAGGACCAATCCCTGCTTCTACTTTGTGGGGAGACCCCAAGAGGGTACTAGGAGATGATGGCACAGTGACAGCTGGGAGGGATGGGATGTGCTTGCTTCACACCCCTTTCCCAAGGGAGGGGCTGGGTTTATGTTAGGACAACTTTTACCATGAACCAGGAGGTTCTCCCAACGTAAACCCAGCCCCTCCCCTCTGTCTGCCTCAACCCTACAGAGTCCTGTCTTGTGACGTGCCAAAGACCTTCCTGCCATGCAGAGAGGCCTCTCTTCATGGAACGTGGGCCTCAGGAAACACAGCCTGAACGCCACTACCCCAGGCTCGTGGAAGGTTCTGAATCTGTGTGGCGTTGTTGTGATAGCCCTCAGTTGATGCTTGCTTGTGGTGCTGGGAGGCAGGAACTACTTTAGAAGGGTGGAGGGGTGAGAATGAGAGAGAACTTGGCCTGAGCCACCCAGCTGTGGTCACCTGGTGGCCCAGATGGCCACATAAATCCTGGGAGATCCCTTGTCCTCATAACCAGAGTGAGCTGGGCTCCAGACCAGCCCTATGGGAAGATCCTGTCTGTGGGAAGCCTTTGGCCATGTGTTTGCTGAAGGGTGTGGGGAAGGGCAAGGTCAGCTACTTTTCTTTTTTGTCAACTCCCAAGACCCTGACCCTTGGCCTGTTTGCCAGTGGAAGGAGGCCACAGTCAGAACCTTTTTATAATCACCCTGCCCTCCCAGAGACTGTGAAAGTTAATAGTTGCTGAGGAGGCCAGAGTGACTGGGGATGTTCTGAACTTGCCCCCTGCCTTCCTGGCCATGGGGAGGGGCAGTGGTCAGAGACCCATCTAGGTGGCTTGCGATTGGCCTGGCTTGGAGATGCCGCCCCACACCATTGGTGAAGGGCTTGGGCCACTGGCTACCCACCAGCCAGTTGTATGTCAACACTCCATCCACCACGGCCCCTCCCACGGATGCTGCCCACGCTGGGGCAGGCCCAGATCCACAGCCAGGGGTCACTGCAATATGAAGTCTCAATAAATGCGTAGATGCCAGTGATACTATTCGTTGGGCCAAACATTTATGGAGCACTTATTGTGTGCCAGGCACTGCTCTATCATTGTTTGAGATAACAGGCCTTGGACCTGTGAGCTTCCTGAACAGTCAGGTTGGTTTCTTTTGTTTACTTTTGTTTGCTTTTTATTTTTACATATCTTTCTATTCTTATTTGGCATGTGAACTCAAAGGTGAGCGAACTTGTTACTCTGCAGGTTTGGAGCGAGGTGCAGCCTATGCTTGTTTCTAGAACTCCTGTCCTATCCAACCCGGACTTTTTTGCTTCATTGAACCCCATTCCTACTATCAGTTGATTTAGGTGAGGAAAAAATAAGCAGAGTGAGGAAGGACTCTGTTTGGGAGAGTTCTTCCCACTTAACTAGATTAATAATTTATATAATGATTATTCAGTAATCCTCCTGGGTTCTTTAGAGTATGAATGACGGGTGTCTAGGAGGCAGAGAAGCCAGGGATGCTGTTAAAAGCCCTACAGTGCACAGAACAGCTCTACACAGCAGTGAATTATCTAACCTCAGATGTCAATATATTGCATGACGTTTGAGGAAGCCTGATGTATGGTGTCCTGGCTAGAGTGCCCCATACATGTGTCAATGTGGAGTCCCAGTGGGTCTGAGCTGGGCAGTTCGGAAGTGGGGGCCATTGTTCACACCGTTGGCCTGGGATGTGAGTGACAGTCCTTCATCACAGGAATTGTCTCTCCCCAAATGCCAACAGTGGTGCCGGCTGCGAAACACTGACTCTGTTCCTGAGGAGCTGGAGTGTTCCAGTCAGAAAGCTGACAGCAGTGATTCCTGATCCTCTCCCCACCAGGATCCCCCACTGTAGCGGACAGGCTCTGTAGGTTGGCGAGCCCTACCACCATGGCTGGCAGCCCAGCACGCAGGTCTGCAAAAGCCCATAAGGCTCTTTAGTTGATGGCTTGCCTTTCCACAAACCAGAGATGTCCTCTTTAGTGGCCAAGGGTGGAGGGGGTGGAGGGTGTTAGCCCCAGGAATTCTCCCGAAGTCCAGGGTCTATTTGTGCGCCTTCAGATTGTTTTTATTTTAAGTGCACAAGGATTTCTTATCCAGAATCATTTGACATGCAGATACTCACAGATTTTTAAAGGCTGTTGTCATGGTTTTGTCTCTGAAAGATTGCTATGTGCTGATGAAAGCTTTGAAGCTAGCTTTGGGACCTTAGTCCTGGCGGGCTCAGGATTCAGAATGAGATAAGAAAAGCAACTCTGAGAGTCATCTGTCAGTGGTTCTAGGCCTTTCTATCTGGACTGAGTTAACTCTTATAGCACCACTCTTGATCTGAGATCTAAAGTTTACATAGGATGCTGGTGGAAACTGTTGACTTTCTAAATGCAGTCTTTTCTGGGGTGTTGGGAGATGAGGCAGAGAATTGATCTGCCTTTCTAAGATTGACTTCTGTGAGGGATTAGGGATCTAATGAATTACATCTCTGAGCAGCTTCTTAGACAAGGCAATGCTGTATCCTAAAAAATGAAGTGTTGGCGGGGCGTGGTGGCTCATGCCTGTAGTCCCAGCACTTTGGGAGGCCAAGGTGGGCAGATCACTTGAGCCCAGGAGTTTGAAACCAGCCTGGACAACATGGCAAAACCCAGTCTCTACAAAAATACAAAAATTAGCTGGGCATGGCGGTGCACCTGTAGTCCCAGATATTTGGGAGGCTGAGGTGGGAGAATCACTTGAGAAGGAGGACACCAGGAAGTCAAGGCTGCAGTGAGCGAAAATCATACCACTTTGCAGTGAGACCGTGTCTCAGTGGAAAAAAAAAAAAAAGAAGGTTTAATGGTAGGATTTTAGGCTGGTAGCATATATATGGGGTATGGATTGATCTTGGTGAGGGAGAGGCTAGTCCCAGGGAACCCTTTGCCACATAGGACCACTTATCAGCTCTGTCCCATTTGTCTCAGAGCTCGTGTCCTATTGGCACTGGGCACCAGCGGGCAGAGCAGTTCCTCTCTCACTAAACTGTGTTTCGCTCTTATGATGGATTTTGCTGGGTTGTTGTGGGTGATTTTTATTTCATTTTGCTTTAATTAGGGATTCCATCCAGAGGATGCAAACTATATTCTGATCCAGACATATATACCACCTCTGATGGAAATTGGAGCTCCCCAAAATGTAGGCAGCCTGGCTGTGAGGGAGTTGAAAGAGATTTCTTCATGCTGTGGATTTAGCTAGAGCCTCCTGGCAGGAGGTAGACGGAGGGCAAAAAGGATGGAGCCCCGTGGAGAGGGGCTGTGGTTTAGGGGGGAGTTTGCATTTCCACTTGTCTGTGACATTTCAGTGACTTAATTTATTTGCCTGAGCTTCATGTGGTCTCCTTGCCTTTGCAGACGGAGATTGCGAAGAGACTGAATACAATTTTAGCACAGATCATGCCTTTCCTGTCACAAGAGGTAAGACCTTCTTTTATTATTTCTTCCTTTTCTTTCCAAATCAGCCCAGTGGCTGGTGGGGTCTCACTAGAGCCTGAGCCCCAGCCCTAGCCCCAGCCTCAGCCCCTGTCCATTCATACTGACTGAGCTGACAACCTGGAGATTTCCAGAGCCTTCTCCGGCCAGTCTGAAGGCAGGGGGCCGTATCAGTGGGACCATTTGCTCCTTATTCTGATAGAATTGTTTCTCTGCCATTGCCTGAGTCCAGAGATGGGGGTTCTGGCGTGCGACCTAACCATCAGTGGGCAGTGGGTGCCTCTTTCCCATCCAAACTAGCATCCCCAGCCCAAAGGGGACCTCAGTTCCTGGTACAGAGTGTCCTTGCTGGGAGCATGACCAGGTGGTCATGCCACCTTCTAAGCCTGCCTTCCAAGGGACCTCCATTTCGGACAGCGGCTGGACCAGTGCCTGATTTGAGATAAATGCCTCCAAAGAAGTCCCCTGGTGCCGACCAGACAGATGGGCCGACTTTAGCAGGCTCTGTTTCTGTCCCGATTTCACTCCAGCCAGGGCAGGCCCTGCCCTCTACTCCCACTCGGTGGCTGGGACCATGTCAGCTCCCTCACGGACTCCTGGGTCTCGGACACAGAGTGGTGACCAATAAATGATTGAATTAATATATAAGAATCAGATATGGCAATGCCCTCAGAGCTTGCAGCCCAGTAGGGGAGAAAGCTGTGTATGTGGCTGGTACTACCTCAAGGCCAAAGGGAATTAATGCAACCACTTTTTAAAATAGACTTTATTTTTTTAAGAGCAGTTTTAGCTTCACAGAGATTTCCCATATCCTCCCCAACTATCAACATCCTCACCAGAGTGGTACATTTGTTGAAACTGATGAATCTACATTGACACATCATCACTCAAGTCCGTGGTTTACGTTAGGGTTTATTTTACCACTTTTTCTTTCTTTATCTGTTTATCTGGAAACATACTTTGTTTTCTCTCTATTTAAACAGATATGGGTAAGGTATATGTAGATACACTTTTTCCCCAAATCCTTTGAGTGTAAATTGCAGATATTCTGACAATTCACCACTAAAACTATAACTGCATCTCCTAAAAACAGGGATACTGTCCTTCATGATTACAGTATTGTTACTGTGTTTAGAAAATTAATAATCATCCTGTAATACCATCTGATATCCAGCTCATATGCAAATTGCATGGAAAAATTTGTGTGTGTATGATAGACTAATAGCCATCTTTTGGCATGCGTCTTTATTTTAGAACTTAAAAAGAAGTTTCAATTACAAAACTAATACATGCTCATTGACAAAGGTCTAAAAGAGAAAGGAAAATCACCTGTCACCCTCTCCGCTGCTTGTGTCCTATGCCTGTTCAGTGGGGCTCCTCTGTCTGCTCTGGGCCTCTCCGAGAGTCCCTGCCAGTGCTGCACAGTCCGTCACCTTCTCTGTCCAGGAGAGTGGCTGCATCTAACGCACACCCTCTTCCCTCCAGCACCAGCAGCAGGTGGCGCAGGCAGTGGAACGCGCCAAGCAGGTCACCATGACGGAGCTGAACGCCATCATCGGGGTACGTGGACTCCCCAGTCTGCCTCTTACCGTGTGTATAGCCCTTTTATTCCTCTCATTTATCATAACCAGAGATTGACCCTGACCTTAGCTGGCCTCAAAGAATGGCAGCCCCAGGGCTCCAGCTTCTACAAACACCCCAAGGGCTTGGACCCCTGTGGGACTGTTTCCCTATTGACTCCCAGTTGCCTCCTAGGCCTCAAACTAAAGGGGAGCCAGGCATGCCTCAAATCCACCTCTTCAGCCATCTGCCTCATCTTCCACTGGCTTTTGGTGTCCTTGCCATTGAGGAGGGTGGGGGCCTAGGGTCACCTTCAAGGCCAGGCCAACTGGCCAGTACCTGGCCGCCTCCTCACACTTACCCCGGCGCCTGTCTGCCTCCTCCCTGGCAGAAGTCTGCCCTTCTTTGGCCGCTGGGATCAGAACAGTCTCTGCTGTACTGTTGATGTGCATCGTGCTGTGGAATTTGGGTTTGCGTCTTGCTGTCCCATGTGCGAAGCTGCCTGGCTGAGCATTCATCACGTACGCTTGTGAACTCCAGCTGGGGAGCCTAGACCAGTTTTCCTGACTTTCTAGAAGTCCCATCTCCCCTTTACACAGGAAGACATACCCAAGAGTGCTCTGTGAGGCCCACTTCCGGACTGGCCCCTTAGTGGAAAGGGGAAGCTGGGTCTACCTGGCTTGTATCTTTAATGCATTTCTTAGGTTCAAGTGGCATCTTTCTCCTACTTGCTGCTTTGGTGTGAGGCTAGTGACATTTAAGATAAGCACCTGAGGAAGAAGAGTCTTTTAAGTGTGACTTTGGGCAAGGCTCTTACCCTTGGGGTGTACCTGTCCACCTTTCATCTCTAAAATGAAGCGGGTGGATGGGATCACTGCTTCCCAGTCCACAGAGGAGCTTCTGGACAGCACAGATTCAGGGGCACTTGCACCAGAGGTCTTTTCCATAGGTCTGGTGATCAGACTGGAAATCTGTGTTCCTAATGATTTCTAAATCATTCTGAAGTGTAGTTAGGCTTGGGAAGCAGTAGACTGATGCAACTCTAACATTCTGGGAACCTGGTTGGTCTTCTTTCCTCTTTCTGTTCTTATGGGAAGTCACTATTTCAAGGTGGAACTAAGACCCCAGAATTTTCCTCTGCTTGATGGGATACATGATAACTCTTGACTTTTCTGCCTGGGGCAGAAACCTGGAGGTCTGTGTTTTAGTCATAGTTGTTCCCCCATGTGACCTTTGGCAAGTCCCTTCTCTTCCTTGGGCCTCAGTTCCTGTATCTGTAAAGGGAGAATGTACACCGGCTCATCTCTTTGGGCACTCCTGACTCCTACCAGGAATGCTGGGAGGCTGGAATCACAGAATGACACTTACGGGCACCGACCCCTCCATCACGCTGTCAGGACCCGTGATGGTTGCAGAGTCCTTTGGTGAAGGCAGCCCAGTGGGTTTGCCCTTCTGGGCTGAGCCCATAGGGACACTTCTCATTGCTGCTTGGGCGGGTGGGGGTTGCAAGCATTGGCCTGGTTTGAATCCTGGCCTACTGTGTGGAATGGGCAGAGAGGAATCTTAAAACTGGAACGTGAAGAAGTGTTCAGTGCTGGAAGGCAGCACCCCAAGAGGAGAAATCATGATATTTTAATGTTTGAAGTATCATCAGAGATCATCTAGCCCAGGGATCGTCAACCTTGACACTGTTGAAATTTGGGGCCAGCTCATTCTTTGCCATCCTGTGCGTTGTAGGATGGTCAGCAGCATCCTTGGCCTGTAGCCACTAGATATCAATAACACCCCGACACTTGTGACACCCCAGAACATCTCTAGATGTTGCCAGATATTTGTAGGAGGCAAAATGGCCCTTGGTTAAGAACCTCTGATCTAGCTCAATGCCCTGGTTTTACCGAGAGGGGAGGTGATTATGATGTTTAGGAGCAAAGCCAGGCCAGAGGCCCGGGTGGCTGACTCACAGCCCAGGACTCTTCTCCTGACTCTGGTGCAGCCCTGGAGGGTGGCCTGTGTCATCTGTCTCAGTGACCAGCTCTCAGCTTGGTGGTTCTTCTGCTAGTGGTAGCAGGGGACTGCAGGAGTAGGACATACTTTGTGAATTCTGTTTTCTGACACTTCTCTTCCAGCTCCTCACCCCTATCCCGTTTCCAACCATCTCCTTGAGGTTTCCAGGCCAACTCCTCCTACCCTGCAGTGGCCACAGCAGGGTCCCCTCTCCCCCTCTGCCTCCCTCCCTCTTTGGGATTAAAATCCTCTTTTTTTTTTTTTTTGAGACAGAGTCTCGCTCTGTCGCCCGGGCTGGAGTGCAGTGGCCGGATCTCAGCTCACTGCAAGCTCCGCCTCCCGGGTTTACGCCATTCTCCTGCCTCAGCCTCCCGAGTAGCTGGGACTACAGGCGCTCGCCACCTTGCCCAGCTAGGTTTTTGTATTTCTTAGTAGAGACGGGGATTCACCGTGTTAGCCAGGATGGTCTCGATCTCCTGACCTCATGATCTGCCCGTCTCGGCCTCCCAAAGTGCTGGGATTAAAATCCTGTTATGAAAATAATTTTTTTTTAAGTTTTAAGAAAGGAGTAAAATTGGGAGAGAAGCACTGCTTGGATTAGCTGTACTTCCTTTAAGTAGTATTTAGGAAGCTACAAGTTAGGTCGAGGCAGCTCGAGGCAGACATTGGAATTCAATTAAAGCCAACGAGTGGGGCCTGTGACCCCCATTTTCAAGGTAATTGCTTCTCCAGCTCTGAGTGAATGCAGCCATCACCCTGTCATTAAGCAGGCAGCCGTCTAATCGCTGCGCCTGACAGAGCCTCACAAGGCAGGAATTACGGACAGCCGAGGCGTGCTCGCGCTGGGGAGCCGTGCTTGACTGCACTCCAGCGAAGGAGGCCGCTAATCTAGTCAGGGCATTCTTTATCTCCTCCTCGAGGAGAGCAGAGAGCGAGCCTGCAGCTGAGCTGCCTCTGGGAAGCGAGGTGAAGAAGGATAACAGGGGATGCAGAGCCACTGGCTGAGCAAAAGGGCAGGCATCCTGGCCCCAGCAGGAAAGGGCAGGAGAAAGAGGGTCCCAGGAGGCTCTTGGCAGCTTCCAGTGGCTACCCCCATTGCACTGTTGGATTTGCTGCTCCGGAAGGAGACCCTGGTCTTGGACTTAGAGGAGGGCTTTGGGCAAGTCGCTTTGTTCCTCCAAGCCTCAGTTTTTCCATCTGCCCTACTTGTTTAGTGGCTTTCTTGCTCGTGGAGTTGAAAGATTCTGAGGTCATGGCTCAGCTCAACTCAAAGAGAATATCAGATGCCTCTGGCATGGGCTGGGAGGTATCCAGTGGCATATTTATCATGAGGATTAGAGTATTCCTGGGGTCTTCCTTCCTGGTGAGAAAGGGCAGGATCCAAGGTCAGGATGGTGTGTGTGAAAAGGGGAAGGAAAAACAGATACAGGGAACTGGGTTCTCGAGCCAAGCCTACCCAATCCTTGCTGGACCACAGGGAACTCAGGTGTCCACTGAGGGAAGAGAGGACGAAGACTGTCTGTCTTCTAGCTGGGGCCTGGCGAGACTTGGTTACAGTAGCCCTGTTTCTTTTACATGCTTCTTGGATAAAATTAACAGGAGGGGCTTTAGAAGGACAAGATTCCCGAGCACGAGGAGGGAAATTTGACCCTTGGTCAGCAACTTGCAGAAGGCAACATCTGTCTTTCCCAGGCAGATTTAAGACCCTGTGAGCTGATGTATCACCCATTTCTGGAACCTTCTTTTTAAAATTGCTGTATCATGGCCCAAGGTCTTGGGACTGGAAAGTGGAGGAGGTCTCATCTGCTTACCCACTGACAATTTGGTCTTCATTCCCTTGGAAATTAATAGTAGGGAAGATGTTACAGAGCATTGACTTGATTTTTTTTTTTTAAGTGGGAGGGAGGGGAGGAAGAGGGAGGTTGTAGCTTGTCACAGAATACACAGGATATTTTGAAGCCATACCTAAGGTTCTTGCATTCACTCCAAGATGTGGATGAGCTGCGTTCAATTGACTGAATTTTGTATGAGGGAAAGGATGGCCAAGAGAATGTGCCTTAGGATCCGTCTTTCAGCCAGGCAGCTGTGGTGGAGGGAGGTAACGCCGAATTTGAGTCTGGGCTCTGGTTGCTGCTGGCTTCATGGAGCTGTTCAGCCTCCCGAGCCTGTTCGCCATCTCTGAAGTGGGGATCACAAGGGTTGTTGTGAGCACTAAAAGCTATTACCAACCCCAGAAGCTCAATGCGCACGGAGCTATGGTGCCCACTGAATGATGTGAAAGAGAAGGAGCAGTTGGAGGCCTGGAGCTGTTCTCGCTGTCCTTGGAGAGCAGAAGTGTTCATTTTATGCAGTCGGGACTCCGTCTTTGCCTCCTCTGGTGGGAGCCCTTGGTGTGTCTTGGCTCTGGAAATGCTTAGACAGCTTCACTAACTAAGTTCAAACCAAATTGTGAACCTGAGAAACACAGCATTAAGTTACCTAGCGAAGGCCTAAGGCGTGATGTGCATAATCCAGTTACACATACTCTGCAAGCAAGATCTTCCCTTCACCCTCTCCTGGAAGTGACCGCACCTTCTGAGCCAGGCCACAGGCGCTTATCACTTTTGTGGAGTACATGTTCGTTGTCCTGTTTATGCTCTGGCAGGAAATGTTCAAGGAGGGAAAAGTGAATGCCCATGCATGGGCTTGGTTCCAGGCTCCTAGCCCCTCTTTGGGGTTAGGGGTGCAAGAGGGAATTATTGACTTCCTTTCATATTGTGGATGGAGAAGTTCCCATATTGGAAGGAATGGTATAAGCTGGAGACAGGCATTCTTTGATGGTGGAATTGATTCCATTTCTCTGCCATGGGGAAAGCTACCCAGTTGCAAACAGTATCAGCCTCCCACTCAGACATCACTGTGTTTGAGCACATTGTGCTCTGAAGCCAACAGACGTGTTGCAGGGGATAGGAATACAGCCTGAGGACAGCTGTGCCCGCCTGCCTGCGGAGGTGCTGAGCTGTGATAGGGACGGGGATCAGGTGGGGCGTTGCCCACTGGCTCCCAGACCTGTCAGGGAAAAATCTTCATTTCACTTTCTGTTGTACCCAAGATTGTTGTTAGCAGACCCTCCATCTGACAAGCCCTGGCATCTGCTCTCGCACTGAGGAAGGAGCCTTGGAGTTTGGCTCTCCTGTCCCTGCTTCCCAGAGTCTGCTGGGCTGGTCCTCGCTGTGCCTTCAAACCACCCCAAGGAGACCTCGAGGGAGTTTCCGGCTCTTTGCAGCAGGTTGCTCTTGCACTCAGAAATGAGGAACGCTTCAGTTTGCATGGGAGATTCCTTTTCTCTTTTGCAAAGAGGATGCTCTTACCTGACAACACTAAGGCAGAAAACCAGCCTCTCAGCCTCGGAAGCTTAACAGCTTTGAAAGCCACCGCCTGCCAAACAGCCTCTGCTGCCTTTGTTCCAAGTTTCTGACGTTGGTTCTCTGGTTCATGTTTTGGGCAAGCAGGACGCCTCATGACCCCATTGATGCTTCCTGTCCCAACTAACTGTTCTGGCTGCATCTAACTGGCCTTGGAGGGAAGGCGCGGAGCTGAGAGGCGGTTGGCACCTGTGGACACCATTTCTCAGCCTCTTCATACACCTTTTCCAAAATTTTCACTAATTTACTTAGAAGGCATGTACTAAGCAAACATGCTAGGCACTGTTAGAGGTGCTAGGATGGAGAAGACACAGTTTCTGTTTCTGGAATTCACAGGTTGCCAAGCAGTGCACAAAGGCAAAAGAAACAGTTTTCACCTGGGATCTGTCCATTTGCTAAGACTGAGCACCTACTCCGTTTTTACCTGTAGTTATACATGTGATCCTTGCACAACACAGAGAGGTTGGCTGACTTGTCCAAGGACTCATAGCTGATAAAGGATAGAGCTGGAAGTCCGCCTTATTCTGCCTGGCTCCATTGTCTGAGCCGTTAGAGCTTGTAGAACAGAGAAGTCCATTCTAACCTGAGGTGGGAGGGCATCCAGAGGAGACAGCCTTTGAACTGGGCAAAGCTGAGCCTAGAGGGTTGGGTAGGAGAAGAGACCTTTCCTGGTAAGATAAGAGTCAGGGTGCGTGGAGCTATTCAACTCCATCTTTCCTTGGGTACAAATGTTCAATGCGCATTTTCTCTAGAAACAGACTTGTTCGTGAAAGGAGTTAGCTGTGTCTACAGGCAGCAAAGCTACTTCTTTGAAGCCTTCCTTCCCCTCCTCTTCCTTGTCTCTTCCTCGAGGGATCTTATTGGCTCTGCACTATAAAATGCGGATTAAATACCTCAGCCCTTGCTTTCTGGGATTTTACTAAATAGTTACCACCAGCAGAATTAACAGGCCTACTAACAATTGGTCTAAACAAAGGGGCCCTACTGGAGACTCACTTTAAAACCAGGTATCCAGATAAAGTTGTATTGTCCAACCACACCAGGGAATACTAGGTAGCCATTAAAAAGGTCAAGAAAATTTCTTCAAAACATTCCTAAATTAAAATCAAGCTGTATAGCGGTATGGTTCACAAGAGTTCATTTCTGTATAAATACATTTGAAATGTGTAGATTTTCACAAATAAAAACCTAGGCAGATTTAATAGTAGAATCTTCCGAGGGTAGGATTGAAGGGTAATTAAAAAAAACTTTTTAACATCTACTTATTTTTAGTATTTTCTTAAAATGAGCATGTATTAGTTTTGTAATGAGATATAAAAAATTACATTTTCTTAAAAAAGAAAAAGTGGAGGAGCTCAGAGCAAGCTCCCATCCTAGAGGAGCTGGAGTTTCTTAGCTGGGAGGGTTTGGATCTCCGCATTGGACTCTGTGATGCTGGCTCCAGCGGCCCCATAGCTTTGTGTCAGCCATAGTGTCTCAGTGCAGATGTGGGGTCGGACCACCCTGGGACAGTGCACATGAACTGCCTAGCAGCAGACATCACAGAAGTGCTCTGACAGCTTTGAGCGACGGCTGCGGTGCCCGCCTTTCACCCAGAACTGACAAAGGGAGCCCTCTGGGGCCAGGAGAGCCATGGCTACTGTGGCTGCCATTAACTTTGGGATGAGGCCAGGTGGCAGTTTGCAGCTTAGCTGGGGGAGAGTGGGGCCCTTTATCCATCACCTGAAATACTTACTGCCTCCTCCTGCCGGAGCCGTGGGCCTTCGCTATGTTCTGGTATCTGTTCACAGTTGCCAGAAAACCATCTCATATGGACAGGCAAGCTCCCTTAGTAAGGCGTGAGATCTGGAAGCTTCTCAGATCTATTCTGTATGGCACTCTCCGCCAACCCCTCTTGCTTTGGGGATCTTGTTAGGAATGAACATTCTTACGATGAGGGGTGGCGGTTGACAGATTTACTAGTGGTGGGATCTGGCCAATTACTAGCTACCTACTGCAGCCCCCTAAGCATCTATTAAATGGGCACAACCCCTCCCTTGCCAGGTGGTTGGAAGGTGCCCAGGCATTCATTCAGGCATCCAGTAAGTGTTAGTTTTCTTCTCTTGCACAAGTTGAGAAGAAAGATGTGTGCATAGGTGAATACCAGCATACCTAACTTCCCTTGCAGTAGTAGAGAAGAAGTTGGGTGTGGCGAAGGGAGAGGAAAGAGAAGCCCCTGAGGCTGGTGTTGAGTAGGGAAGCTGGGCCTCTGGAGCCAGGGCAGCGGAGTCCTTGACTGGGGAGGAGACAGAGAGAATTGCATTGTTGTTGTTGGTAATACTGACTTGCTGCATAGCAGGTTTTTAGAAGGGTTCAGGAATCCATTTTAAACTCTGTGTAAATATTAGCTGCTGCCATGAGGCTTAGTAGCTGTGTGCCGTGAGCTGCTGCAAACATCATCTTACAGTAATCCTCTGGGATCTGCTGCTTTCCCCTTTTACAGATGAGGAAATTTGAGGTCCAAGACTTGAGGTAACCTGCCCCAGGCCACACAGCTAGGCAGTGCCAGAGCTGGGATTCCAATCCTGGTCTGTCTAGTTCCAAAGCCTCCACTCTTCCAGTTACCCCGTTCTCCACTGATGTCCGGTGACATTAGCTCTCATTCCACTGGCCTCCAGCTCATCTGGCTCTGGGGCCTTTGCTGTGATGACCTGTCCTGCCCCTGCTCTGTAAGGCAGGCTTGGAGTTCCTAAGAAATAAGGAGACTTCCCCAGAGTCCAGCCTCAGGGTGGGAGCTGCCGGCAGCTAATGCTGAAGGCATGTATGCATGAGCAAACACTGCCAGGGCTGTGAGCTTAAAAATGGATCCGTCTCTACTCAGAGGGAACCCTGTGACTCTGGTTTTTTGATGCATGCATTATTTATCTCAGGCTTGGAAACAAACATTGAGAAATTCTTCCTGAAACTGGGGTACAACGGGTTGGGGGGTGCTTGAAGACATAAATCTTTACGTTGCAGTCTATTAACAGACTTCCTTCAGCGAGACATTCATGTGGACTGAGCTGGGGGCAAAGGTTTTGGGGGTGCTTCCCCCTACCACCCACCCAATGAAGGAGCAAGAGGAATGGGAAGAGCCACTCCCTCCCTCCCTCCTGAGGTGTCCACGCCTCCCCTGCCCTCCCCAGCTCAGCTGTACTCACCACCGACTTCATTGCAGCAGCAGCAGCTCCAGGCGCAGCACCTCTCCCATGCCACACACGGCCCCCCGGTCCAGTTGCCACCCCACCCGTCAGGTCTCCAGCCTCCAGGAATACCCCCAGTGACAGGGAGCAGCTCCGGGCTGCTGGCATTGGGCGCCCTGGGCAGCCAGGCCCATCTGACGGTGAAGGATGAGAAGAACCACCATGAACTCGATCACAGAGGTGAGGCTGGGCTGGGGCAGAGGGTGGGGTGGGGCAAGGCTGGGCATGGGCACTCATAGGCCTCACAGTGAGTGGACCCAGCAAGTGCTGTCACCCTAGGACCAAGAGTTACCAAGGATTTGAAGCCATCTGTTGAATACTTGGTGCATGGAAGCCAGCGCCATCCACATCCCATGCACCTTTTCCTAATCCTTGGTGTAGGAACTCCCTGTCCTGAAAACCCTGTCTGTTCATCTGGAGCTCCCTCCCATCTTCCTACGACACCTATGCCTGGCCTTCAGGGGCCAGCCCCAGTCCACCCCTTCAGGATGCCTTCCTGGTCAGACTAGGGGCCTTTTTCAAGTTCTCATAAGAGTTTAAGAGTTGGGAAGCCAAGGCTAAGTCCTTGTTACTGTCCTCTTACATTCTACCCCTGGAAAATGTCTTGTGCTTACCATGATCATTAGTTCCCTAGCACAGGGGCCAAGTTCTTGGGTGTTTTCCTTACATGTACATCTCACCAATGCAGAAACCTGGGAAAGGTGCACAGTCAGTGCTCAGGTAAAGGTTTGTTAGCTGGCTGCCTGTAAGTGGGGGTAGTGCACACCCCAGCAAGAGATCACATTGACTTGGAGTCAGAACTTGTTCCCTGACCCTCTGTAAGCCCTTACCATGAGGACCCAGGAAGCTACACCGAGCGTGGCCTCAAGAGTGGTTCATTGGATCAGAAAAGAGAAACTCCTGGCTCCCTGGGAGGCTCTTTTCAAAAACTGGTGCCAAATGCACTCTGCCCTTAGATACGGTATTTACCAGGGCACGTAGCCAACACCTTCTGAGCACTAGGGACCTGGAATGTCACCATCCTACCTTGGCCCAGGCCACAGGATGGTAGCCGGTCCCGAGAATTGAGGCTACATTTTTTTGTCTTACAGTGGGATGGTCCTTTTGGCAGAGGAAGAGGGGCCTCTCCACAGCAGACAGGAGAACTGGGGAGCTAGTGCTTAGCTGGGAAAATTATCAGAGGCTTCAGCTTTTAGGGGCATCCTGACAAAGAATCAGAGAATGGTGTTAATTTCAAAAACAAAATTAAAGAAACCACTCCTAAATTCCTTTTTATTTTTACAATAAAGTTCTTAACTCCCAGGTCCTGCTGGTATTTTGTATGGCGTGATCCTTCCCAAGCTTGTGGTCTTAAGACCCCTAGTCTGCTAAAGAGTAAACTTGGTGCCCTTTGGCATGCCAGGGAGCACTGGGTCAAAGGCCTCCCTTCTCCACCCTGGGGACTGGAGGGGTAGGGGCAGCACTGGAATTTGGGTGGCGAATTTCCAAACCGAGAAACGCCACCTAATGGCCCTGCCTTGGCTGATCCATGGAGACAGCGATCCAGGCCTTCTGCCCATTTTAAAACCAGTGCACTAGCAAATCACAAAAGCCAGCTGGACTTAGACTGACCTTTTTCCTTTCTTTTTTGTGTTTTTGTCTCGGGGTGCCTGACCTTCCTCCTGTCCTGGCCTTCCTTCCCCAAAGAGAGAGAATCCAGTGCGGTAAGTGTTGGCGCTCTGGTACCTGGAGGGGTGTTTGGGTGCTGGGAGGAGGTGGGACTTGGGGCTCCCAGAATCGTGGGCCTGAGACCAGTCAGTTGGTGTCCAAAGCTGGCTTCCGGGTGCCCGGTTCTGCTCTGTGGGTTGAAACTGGGGGTTTTGTTGTTTGTTTACTCTTGCCGAGCTAGGAGACCTGGCTTCAGTGCTGATGTCTTAGTCCAGAGCCAGTGGTGGTAGTGGCAGGGTGAGGGGTAGTTACTGTAATAAAATGGGAGCTGCTGTCGTCACCTGTTGAGAGTGACCTTCAGTTGTGGAAGCCCTTCATCTCCCCAGGCTTTAGGTCTGCCATTTGTCAAATGAAGAGCTTGGGCTAAATGAGCTCTAACTCCCTTTCATATGAGAGGTGATACTCTGAGAGGTCAGCTGACTAGCCCTGGGTCTTCTATTGCAAGGGGCTTTGTAGAGTCTCTGGGCTAAACCCAGGTCTAAGGACCGAGGTGTCCCATGTTGAGGGCCAAGGTTCTTACCCACCCCCCAGCTAGGATGCCTCTGTATCATCTTGCATCCACCTCATTCCCTTCAAACGCCTGCAGTTTCTCCCTGCTCTGGGCTTTCACTCGATGTAAGAAAGTGCTAGCAGGCAAGCATTAAGGCCAGGCCGCCTGCGTGTCTGCCAGCTCTGAGATTTGTTGTAAATCTTTCTGATCACACTGAGGCTCCGAGGTTCTGTTTCAAGTGAATAAGCCTTCTGAATAAGCGCAGTGGAGTCTGGATAAAAAAAATCCTCCAGCGATTAGCAAAGCTATTTTATTCCTCATCGCCGTCCTTGTATCTGGGGCCATCTAATCTGCTAGGATGGCTTTGGTTATTACCTCGTGTTAAGTAGGACTTGGAAGGTCAGGCAGTTAACTAACCATCTAGACAGCAGCTTCCTTGGGCAGCTCTCTCCAGTCCAACCCTCCTTCCCTTCCTGGCCCTCCCCCAACCCAGGCTGACTTTTTAAACCTCTCATTGGCAGTGAGGCTGGCATCGCCTCTTGCCCTGCCTACATGCTTAGGAATCCAGGACCACATTTGGGCTGAGGAATGGCTAGGTACCTAAAAGAGGAGTCATTGAAGCTGAAAATCCATGTTCACTGCCTCCGTACTGATCCTCTAACAGTGGCATTTTTGGAGAGGCAGTTTGCCTAGATAGAAGGGGGACTGGATTGGACATTTTAAGACTGAGGTCTGGTCCCAGCTTTATGAGAGAGACCCTGTGTAGTTCCCTTGGCCTCTCAGAGCCTCAGTTTCCTTATCTATACCATGGGAATAATTCCTGCTTGGCTAACCTCTCAGCTTTGTTTAGGAAGACCCATGGTAACTTGACTGAGGATCCAGATTACCTGGCTAGCAGGGACTCACTGCAGTGGAACTGGAGGGGGAGTGGGAAGGCCAGCACTCTCTAAAGAGCGTGAGTCTTTACCTCATCCTCATCCCTATTGGCTTCTGGCTTTGTGCCCCATCTGTGAAAGTTTTCTGCTAAAAGACCCTCTCTGGGAACCCCCAGGAGCTGGGCTCTTTACCATGCTCACTGAGGTTCAGGCCTGGCACACATGGGCCACAGGAAACTCCAATGGGAATGAATCAAGATGCTGGGCAGAGGCAGCAGTGGGCAGCTCAGGGCTGAGGCTGTGCGCATGGCATGTGGTGTGGTGACGGTGTCAGGGGCGGTATAGACTGAAATAATCAGGCTTTGGAAACCAGGTTGTCAACAGATGAGGCCTACGGCAGGAAGGACAAGGCTGTGTCAGAGTGGGAGGGGGGATGGGGGACAGGCTGGAAGCTATCCCAGAGGGGTTAGTCTGGAGTCCAATTAGAGGTAGCTTCATTCATATTTCCTTGCCTAGCCGAAGCAATAAAAAATACTTAGTTTTTTGGCCGCCTGCCAGCCAGAGGCGGGCTGGATCGATGCCGCTAAATGCCTGACATGACTCTCCGGTAGCGGCGAGGGTTTTCAGCCTGACTGCATGAGAAGAAAGAGCTCGCTGTTCTCCCGAGCCGAGCACCGGGTCGCAAGGAGAAACACGAGCAGCCGCAAGCCCCCTCCCCTGCCCGCCCGCCTGCAAGGGGCAGCCAGTGCGAGGGGCTGGAAGCATTTCTGCTTAGCACAGGGTGGCCGCCACCGTCAGAGGAAATGAAATGAAATGACGGTGATTTTTCTGCCGGCGATTGCAGCAGCTAATTGAATTGCGGCTGTGCGCGCATCGCCGCCGCTCCTGCACGGCTGTGGGGAAGGTTGAGCTGCAGTTCCATTATAACCTCCATTTTTTCTTCAAGGCTTGATAACTCTGCCATTTTAATTTGCTTCAGGCAGAAACTTGGCAGGGAAGGGCTGCCCAGAAACCGGCTTAGGAAAGGAAATTAAGTTCTGAGGCTGGTTGCCGCACTATTCCCACCGAATACTGCCCAGCTCTGTTCCCTCCAAGTGGCCCTTGCCCCTGAGCCACCCTTGGCCTCTGAGAAAGTGGAGAAGTGAAGCCTCATTCCACTTGCCTTCTGATGCTCTTCTCTTCTGAACAGATGTCCGTCTGTGTCTCCATGTGACCTCCTGTGTTGCATGGGGACTGGGACCCGGGATGGCCTGTCCTTTTCTTCCAGCTCCATCATAGCTGGACCGTAGCTGCTTTGGAGGGCCGGAATTGTGGCTCGTTCATTCTGCCACTCCTGGCCTGCAGCACCAGACCTGACCCAGGGCAGCTGCTTGGAAGTTGGTGGGTGGGTGAAGGTAAAGTTTGGGCTCTTAGGAAGGAGTAAACCGCACCAATATTGTAGAGGGGCATTGGTCCTGATGTTATTCTCTGGACACAGAGGTTTGCTGGCAGGTGCCTTTGCCAGTAGCACTTCCCTCCCTGCTCCCCAGCTCCGTGGTAACAGCCACATGGTGATTTCTGACCATTATCAAGCCCCAGGACTGCTCCGTCATCTTCCCTCTTCCCAGGCCTCCCATCCCAAAGGCTTCTCATCCTCGTTTGCTTTATAGTTGAGGGAGAACTCACGAAAATTTGGGGTTCCCTTTGTGCCACCTTCTGCTAGGGGAGCTTGGGCACATTCGCCAACCTCTCGGGGTCTCCACTTGGTAATGGCTACAGAGGCAGTGACTGTCCCTGCCCTTGCGCCTTTTCCTGTCTCTGTCAAAGGGGAAGGCTTCATGACGTGGCATTTTTGTTTTTCACAACCCTGGTGTTTCTCCAGAGTGCTGACAGCCTTGCCATGGAGGCGGGGGTGTTCACACCGAATGCTCGGCTGCTCATCTCCACTAAGTTGGTGGCTGCCTGACACCCTCCTTCCCTATCAATCTCCCCATTCCTGTCAGGCTCAGCAAATGAAGTATTGCTCATGGCCCCCGCCTGTCAGCTCGGATCCTTCTTACAAGACTCAGTGCAAATTCCACTTACCCGTCCTTTGAGCAAATGAGTGTGGCAGGCTCGAGATGGGTGGTGAATGAGACCCAGGTGACCCTCGCCCTCACGGAGCGTAGTCTCCCAGGCCAGAAGGCAGACAGCTCACTGCAGGGTTAATTATTTAATAGCAGTGCAGAGCTGCAAAAGAGAATTGGGGGTGCTCCTAGGGCATCTCCCCGGGAACTCAGTCTGGGGAGTGGGGAAGGCTTCCCTGGCAAGGCTCTGATGGAGCCACAATCTGCAGGGCAGAGAGGAGTTCAGCTTCTCTTCCCTCCTCTGACCTCCCTGTCACCTGCACTTAGCAGTGTGTGGATGTGTGAGTTGTTACATACAGCAGAAAGTTTTAACCCCAAACCCTCTTCTTCCTTCCAGAATAACTCTGTGTCACCCTCGGAAAGCCTCCGGGCCAGTGAAAAGCACCGGGGCTCTGCGGACTACAGCATGGAAGCCAAGAAGCGGAAGGCGGAGGAGAAGGACAGCTTGAGCCGATATGTACGTCCGAGGGGCCGTGGCGCCACTGGGGTTTCTGTTGGGTAGGGCAGGGGGTGTCTGCAGGGCCCAAGCTATGGCCAGGGTCCTCTTATGGCTGGCAGTGAGTCAGAGCAGCACAGGTGGCAATAGGCGGCCTCGTTGAGGAGGGCAGGGTGGGGACGGGGCTAGGGTGAAGTTCACACACTGTGAGCGTGTGAGCCACTCCAGGGCGAAGGTGGACGGGGAGGTCGTCCTGGGGTCTCTTCCCATAGATGGGCCAACAACCCCATGCTGCTATCACGGTGCTGCCAGAATCCCACTTGGCTCTAAGGAGCTGCTCCCAGTGCCCCGCAAAATGTGGACCCTACAGTCCTCTCAGTCGGCCCCAGACACGCACTCACTTGGTCACCCAGTCATGTCTTTCATTAGCCTTTTAATGGGATGCCCCCGGCACATGAGACCCTAGTGGAAGCAGGGCTGTTGTGTTTCCCCTGTGCCAGGCTGTGCAGGGCTGGGAGCTGGGACAGAGGGAAGGGGAGGATATGATGCAGGGCCTCCGCGGTCTTGCACCCAGCCCTCTTCAGCTACATGGCTGCTGTGTGGCTTCAGGCACATTGCACACCCAAAGGGCACTCAGCTGTGTTTCTGGGAGAGAAGGCAAGTCACTATCCCACACGGAGCGGGGGGAATGACCAGGTGAGAGCAGCACACTGACTGTGAAGGATGGTGAATGTAAAACCAGCTGGGAAGAAGGTTCTGGCTTCAGAGAGAAGCAGAAGGGCAGGCTGCGGGGGCAGGGGCTTAGAACTGTTATGATGGGGTGGGTGTCAGTGTGGCTGCCCAGTGGGCACAGGAGTGGAGTAACCTAGGGGCTGGGCTAGGGGACAGCCTCACAGGGGGACCGTGTTGAGCTGGAGTGGAGCCTGTGGAAGGGCAGGGCTGGAGTAGAAAGCATGGACTTTGGAGTTTGGCCTGGCGTCAGGTCCTGGCCAGTAGAAGGATAGGGTGGTTTGGGCCCGGTCAGGGGCGGGGAAAGTGTGGCCTCTTACCATTTGGCTTCTCCCTTGGTTGCAGGACAGTGATGGGGACAAGAGTGATGATCTGGTGGTGGATGTTTCCAATGAGGTATGGGCAGGCCCGGCTGAAGGGGGCTCTTGGTTGGGGATGGTTTGGGATTGTTCCTCCCCAGGGTGGGATCTGTTCTGTCTGTTCTAATATTGCTGGCAGCCTGAGCAGGGAGACAAGGCCTCCAGTCTTGGGGTCTCAGGGGGCCAAGAGGAGCAGGGCAGGGCTTTGCTGCATGGTGTCCAGGCATTTATGGGCCCGGAGGGCCTCCTGCAATGCGCCTCCAGAGAGACACCCCCAAAGATCCCAGATAGGGGCCGTCTTCTATTCCCCATGAGTGATCCTCCATCCCCCCAGGGGCTCAGCCTCAGGGGCCTGAGGAGGAGGAGCTGGAGATCATCTACACTCGGCCAAACCCAGGCAGGCTGATTGAAGTCCTGAACTTGTGTTTGACATTGGGCAGATCACCGTTCCACCCTCCCCAGGCCTCAGTCGGACCAGATGGTTAAGAGTTAGTTTCCCCTCACTGTGAGACCCCCAGTCTTTGAGCCAAGCTCTTCTTCCCATACCCATGCCCTCTCCCTTCCCACTCCCAGAGCAGGGAAACCTCAAGGCTGGCTGTTGCTTTCAGTGCATCTCTGCATCACTTGTGTTTTCAGGACCCCGCAACGCCCCGGGTCAGCCCGGCACACTCCCCTCCTGAAAATGGGCTGGACAAGGCCCGTAGCCTGAAAAAGGATGCCCCCACCAGCCCCGCCTCGGTGGCCTCTTCCAGTAGCACACCTTCCTCCAAGACCAAAGACCTTGGTCATGTATGTGGGGTCTGGGTGGAAGGGAGTGGAAAGGGAGCAGCGGGGACCAGAGCTGGGGTGGTGCCAATTGGCGGGCAGAGGGGTGGAGTGGAAGAAGGTGGATGAGTGATTGGCCCAGGTTTACCTCCTGTGCCTGCTGGGCCTGTGCTAGTGAGTTAACATTTTCTGAGCCTTGGTTGCTACATCTGTAAAATGGGAGTGATCACCCCAGTCCCTGCCAAACAAGGTTGGGTAAGGATTGAGAGGCTGTTCGGCAGAAGCTTCCTACGGGCCTGGCTCTGGGCTTCATGTTGGGACTGGCACCAGTTGTGCCCGGCTCCTAAGAGAATGGAAGCCTCATGGCCTCCCTTGTTGTGCATCTCCCCTCTTCAGAACGACAAATCCTCTACCCCTGGGCTCAAGTCCAACACACCAACCCCAAGGAACGACGCCCCAACTCCAGGCACCAGCACGACCCCAGGGCTCAGGTCGATGCCGGGTAAACCTCCGGGCATGGACCCGATAGGTATAATGGGTAGGCACCATGGGCTGGGTTGATCTGATTGGGGGGAGGCGGTCTGCCTCTGGCCAGGGCAGGAGTCACAAACACCCATGGGATAGAGCACAGGCAGTGTCTCCCAGGGCCTGCCCTTGGGGACTTCACGGTCAGACTTGAGGAGGAGGTGACACCAGGGTTTCTGGGGCCCCTGCTGGGCCAGACATATGAAAACAGCATCAGACGGGTCAGGGCTCCCAAGATCTGTTCCCACCCCTGTCATTAGTCCAGTGAGGCTCTATGCAAGCCCATTTGGGCCTCCATATCCTGCTCTGTAAAAACAGGTGGATGCATCTGCCAAGCTCTAAGTTTCTTTGGCTCTGAAGGCAGGGATCCCAGTTGGGTGGGTTCAGTCTGAGGGGACTGCCTGGAGCAGGCAGCTTGAGAATGCAGGGAGGGTTATTGCTGGTTGAGGCGGCCGTGGCCGTGTCCCAGTCCCCCTAAGGCCCACTTCCCTGATGATCACCCCCTCGCAGCCTCGGCTCTGCGCACGCCCATCTCTATCACCAGCTCCTATGCAGCGCCCTTCGCCATGATGAGCCACCACGAGATGAACGGCTCCCTCACCAGTCCTGGCGCCTACGCCAGCCTGCACAATATCCCACCCCAGATGAGTGCCGCCGCCGCCGCTGCAGCCGCTGCCTATGGCCGATCGCCAATGGTGAGCTTTGGAGCTGTACGTAGACCTTTTGGCTCCTTTCTTGGGGACTGGGCGCGGTGTGGGGAGCTGGTGGGAGTTGAGGGGTGCTCTCCACATGCCAAAGGGGGCCTGGGGGCCCCTCAGGGTCTCGAGGTCAGGCAGCTGACCCTGTGGGGAGAAAATGTATCGGAAACAATTGAGACTTAGCTGGAAGGGCACACGCTTTGGGGCCAGCAGACCTGGGTTCCATCCCCCACTGGCCTACGAACTGCCCTATGACCTTACGCAAGGCAGCCTCCCTTTCAGTTTGCGAAACGGGGCTGACCCTGCCTTTCCCAGCTCTGGGGGGTGGGAATCCCAGGGCGAGTCAGGTGATGTTCATGGAGCAGGGGTCTTGTAGATGGGACTGGTCGTTACAAGACTTTCTATTGTGGTGAATGAATAATAAGAGTTAGGGGCCTGGCACGGTGGCTCAGTAATCCCAGTACTTTGGGAAGCCAAGGCGGGTGGATCACCTGAGGTCAGGAGATCGAGACCAGCCTGGCCAGCCAACATGGTGAAAGCCTGTCTCTACTAAAAATACAAAAATTAGCTGGGTGTGGTGGCAGGCGCTATTCAGGAGGTAGAGACAGAAGAATCCCTTGAACCCGGGAGGCGGAGGTTGCAGTGAGCCAAGATTGCGCCACTGTACTCCAGCTTGGGTGACAGAGCAAGACTTCATCTCAAAAAATAAAAAGAAAAAGAAGAGTTAGGGTTGGCGGAGAGAGGGGCCCTTTTTCAGGAGATAGTTTTCCTTTTTACCTCCTGGACCTTGGGTGGCCTCCTCTCCACTGGCAGGCCCACTAGGACCACAGGAGAGGAAAGAAGTAGGGCAGGGCCAGCTCTGCCTTGCAGAACAGGGAGGATGCTGGTTCAGAGTGGGGTCTACACACTGTCACCCCCTCCCTGCCATGGGCCTTCCTGGGCCTGTGTCTCCTCTGAATCAATGGGCTCTGCTCTGCTCAGCTTGTCTCTTGGGTTATAAAGTGGCAGAGCCATGCAGGTAGGACCCCGGGTGGGTGGTGGAGGAGGCAGGGGTGGGGGTGTGTGGCAACACGGCTGATGGAGGGCTGTCTTGCCTTGCTTTACAGGTTGGTTTTGACCCTCACCCCCCCATGCGGGCCACAGGCCTCCCCTCAAGCCTGGCCTCCATTCCTGGAGGAAAACCGTAAGCTTTGGCTATACTTACTGCATGCTTTGTAGGGTGGGCAGGAGAGAGCACTCTACCCCCACTTCCAACAACACATGTCATCCCCTGACAAAGAATTTGCCCTGGTGCATGTCCCTTTGGAAAGGTATCTGTCCCTCTGGAGGCACCGAGGCCTGGTTGCAACCCCAGAAAACTATAGCCAAGCCATGCTTCTCAGCACCCACAGAAGCTCCCTCCAACAGAGGAGCCATGGGGTTAGCTAAGTACATGGCCACTGGGCTGGGAGAGAAGGAACACTCCTCACCGAGTCACCTGGAGCTGTGGTGGGCCTTGCCGACTCCTTTGGGCTCTACCTGCTGGGAAGGCCCCAGTGCGGCTGGTCGCAGGCCCTTCCCTGTCAGCAGTGCTTTCCTCCCCTGGAGGGCACACTCTCCCCAGCCCTTCACTTCCTCGGGTTGCTAGGAAACTAAAAGATTGAGCCTACAGATAATGCGGAGACACTGCCTGACACAGTCCTCTAATTGTCCACGAGAATCTAGATGCTGATTGAGAGGGCACCCACCAGAGCCGGAAACAGCAGGCAGGCCAGGCTGGCCCCCACCGACTCTGACACGGACTTTCCCATTTGCTATTGAGGGACAAGCAGATCCCTTCCCTAATACCGCCGGCTCCTAAAGCAAGAGGTGGCATTTCAGCCATGCCCTTTCCAGGGTTGGCTTGTTGGGGGAATGTATGGATCGTGGGAAAGGGCATTCCCTCTGGTCTGATTTGGAGCAACGATACATAACCGGGTGTAAAAATCAAAGCTGGTCTGTTAAGCTGGTCTGTTAAGCACTCTCCACCCTGGTGGAACCCTCCCAGTACATGGGGTTACTGGGTTCGAAAGGTTTCAGAGCAGAGGGGCCTGGAGGCAGGGCAGCCAGTCCTGGGGGTGGGGGGGGGGGCGGTGCAGGTGACCTGGGCCAGGCCTGTGGGAACTCTGAGGGGCCGGGGTGGATGGCAGCAGTGACGGTTCTCACCTTTTCAGAGCGTACTCATTCCATGTGAGCGCTGATGGGCAGATGCAGCCCGTGCCCTTCCCCCACGACGCCCTGGCAGGCCCTGGCATCCCGAGGCACGCCCGGCAGATTAACACACTCAGCCACGGGGAGGTGGTGTGTGCCGTGACCATCAGCAACCCCACGAGGCACGTCTACACAGGTGGCAAGGGCTGCGTGAAGATCTGGGACATCAGCCAGCCAGGCAGCAAGAGCCCCATCTCCCAGCTGGACTGCCTGGTGAGAATCCCAGGGCCGCCGCGCCTCCTCCAGCTGGTGTAGGAGGATGGGGCAGCCTGGGCCACGGGGGAGAGCCCCACGGCCCGGCTCAGCATCGTATTGGCTGAGCAACTTTAGGCAAGCTGACTAACTTCTCTGAGCCCCAGTTGTGCCTTCTGTGTGTGGGGCTGATACTGACCTCCTGGTATTCATGAAAGATCAAAGGCTTGTGAATTTGAGGAATGGGGACAGCCAGGCAGCTGCTGGGTATAGGGGAGGCTGTAAGCAGGGCTGGTGAGGGTGCTCAGTATTGCTGGACAGGACTCTCCTGGTGCCCACGAGGGGAAGTAGGCAGCACTCAGCCCTGTCCCTTCTCCCTCCAGAACAGGGACAATTACATCCGCTCCTGCAAGCTGCTTCCTGACGGGCGCACGCTCATCGTGGGCGGCGAGGCCAGCACGCTCACCATCTGGGACCTGGCCTCGCCCACGCCCCGCATCAAGGCCGAGCTGACGTCCTCGGCTCCCGCCTGTTATGCCCTGGCCATCAGCCCTGATGCCAAAGTCTGCTTCTCCTGCTGCAGCGACGGGAACATAGCTGTCTGGGACCTGCACAACCAGACCCTGGTCAGGTGAGCCGGCAGGAGGGAGCATTAGTGCCTCATCCTGGGGAAGTTTTTACCTACCCTGCCTGGCCTTGTTTGCTGTGACCTTGACCTTGTCTGAGGTGCTGTGGGGTGGCCATAATCATTGGGATGAGCGATGCACAGGTGAAAAGACAGCTCCGCCTGCCTTAGGCGAGGGACAGAGGAGGGAGGGCCATTGGGCCCAGGAGCTTGGAGAGGGCTCTGGGAAGAAAGTGGAGCTAGAGCATGTCTGGGAAAGTGGAGGTCAGATTAGTGGAGCAAGCAGAGAGGCTGGGAGCAGAGGTCCAGAGACCAGATTGGGGAGACCTGACTGGGAAGCCACATTATGTGGTGTCTAGACAAGCCTCAGGACAAAACTGCTGGGTTTGAATCCTGCCTCCACTATGACCTAGTGCAAGTCACTGAACCCTTTCGGCTCAGTTTCTTCCTGTGTAAAACAGTGACAATGGAACATCTGCCTCTGACTGTGCTACAGTGTAAAAGCAGACGGACTGTGCTACACTGTAAAAGCAGACGGACTGTGCTACAGTGTAAAAGCAGACGGACTGTGCTACAGTGTAAAAGCGGACAGACTGTGCTACAGTGTAAAAGCAGACAGACTGTGCTACAGTGTAAAAGCAGACGGACTGTGCTACAGTGTAAAAGCGGACAGACTGTGCTACAGTGTAAAAGCAGACAGACTGTGCTACAGTGTAAAAGCGGACGGACTGTGCTACAGTGTAAAAGCGGACGGACTGTGCTACAGTGTAAAAGCGGACGGACTGTGCTACAGTGTAAAAGCAGACGGGGTGCCTGGCCCAGCTGACTCTTTTATACATGGGCTGTGTGTGTTATTCAGTGTGTTCATGGATGGCCTCAGCCCCATAGTTCATGCAGGGTGAAGAGATAGATTAAGAGGGTAAATTGAGGGCGCATGGAGTGCGGGCTAAGGAGCTGTGTCCTAAAGCAGTGGGGCCCTGCATTCTCTTTATCAGTCATCTCACACATAGCTTCCCCAGGGCCTTCCTGAGCCTCCAGCTCCACCTTCTCCAGAGGCCCACCCTGGAGGGATTCAGTCTCAGAAGCCTGGTGTGAGGTCCCCTTTTCAGCCCCCATTTCCCACGGGACTTGTCCCGGGGCAAACCCTTCTGTGGAACTGGAAAGAGACCAGAGCTAGCTTTGCTGCAAGCTCACTAAGGGACCATGTGCATAGTGCACTCTTCTGGGCCTCAGTTTCCTCTTCTGCTCAGACTGCCCCTGGGATGGCTGCCACCTGGCAGTCTGTGGTTCCCGGGGCTCATCCTCCTCCCTGCTTGACTTTCATAGGCAGTTCCAGGGCCACACGGACGGGGCCAGCTGCATAGACATCTCCCACGATGGCACCAAACTGTGGACAGGGGGCCTGGACAACACGGTGCGCTCCTGGGACCTGCGGGAGGGCCGGCAGCTACAGCAGCATGACTTCACTTCCCAGGTGTGCGGCCCAAGACTCCTCCCTTCCCAAAGAGCAGTGTGTTCCCTCCCTCCAGGGCCCCAGTGGCTGGGTCAGGGACAAAGGGATCCTCACAGAGTGGCCATTGCCAAGAGACTCGGGACCAACCTGAGCCATCTGGGAAGGCTTCTGGAAGGAAGCAGCAATGAAACGGAGATGACCTTGGGGTTGGACACTTTTGGCCCAACTGTAGGAATTCGATTTCTTTCTCTGCTGCTATTGAGCACTTTGTCCTCCGCGTCCTCATTCACAAAATGGAAATAATAGTAGCACCCTCCTAGGTCTGACGTGGGCACTGAAATGATCCCTCTAAAAACCGTAGCCATAAACCCGACTCACAGAAAGCATTCAGGAAATGCCAGGGATTATTATTTCTTATTTGCATTCCCCACTTTAATATTTTAATCTTAAATGTTTAATATTTTAGTAGACCTTTTTTTTTAACTCAGTTTTTTCTTAAGGAAAGACGAAAGTCACAGAGACAGAGTAACTTTGAATGCAAAATGTTTGTGCTTTCTCACCTATAAAATGGGGATGGAAAATGACCTCCCATACTCCTGGGTTATTGGGTGGGTAGGGAGGGACCATGAGCCTCAGAGGATCTGAGCAGCACCTTTGGGAGCCGCCCTCCTCTTGAGGGCAAAGAATGCTGAGCTCAGTCCGTCTCTCCTCCCACTGCCTGCAGATCTTCTCGCTGGGCTACTGCCCCACTGGGGAGTGGCTGGCCGTGGGCATGGAGAGCAGCAACGTGGAGGTGCTGCACCACACCAAGCCTGACAAGTACCAGCTGCACCTGCACGAGAGCTGTGTGCTCTCCCTCAAGTTCGCCTACTGCGGTGAGCCTGGGATGGGCCCAGGCCTGATGGAGTGGGGTGGGGAGCCCAGGGCAGCCTGACCCAACAGGACGGAAGAGGGGCCCAAAGCTTATAGAATGAACCAGGCCTCCTGACACCTGGGCTGGTGCCCCTTCAGCACCCTTTAGTGATCTTGTTCCCCATCCTTGTTTCTCGGATGCAGATGTCACCATGAGTTATTGAACTCTCAGGACACTAGGCCAGAGCCAGTTCTTGCATGCTTGGGGCAAAGGAACAGGACAGTAGCAGGGCAGGCAGTTCCTCTTGGTGGTTACAACCACTGGCTTTGACATCTGATAGCCTTGGGTGGGAATGTCTGCTCCTGCACTGACAAGCTGTGCAGTCTTGGACATCTCACCCTCTCTGAACTCTAGTGGATTTTCCTTTCTGGTCGGGAATAGCATGGTGTTCGTGGCTTTCAGGGAGCAACAGAACTTTAACACATGTAGAGTCCTGGCCGAGTGCCTGCTTGGAGGAAGGGCGCCCACTGACTGCTGTCTTCAGCCAGGTCTCCAGACTCCCAGGGCTTGGATATTTTCGGTATTTCCCGCCACCTTCCAGTAGTAGAATTTAGAAAGGCCAGTCAACCTTAGTGGCTTTAACAAGAGTCTTTCAGGGCAGTGTTATCACTGCAATTAACTTCAAATCCTACCTTTTCCCATCCTAGCCCCGCCCAGCCCTCCCCCTGGATTTCAAAGAAAGGCCTTCTCCAGGTATCCACGTGTCGTTTGCAAAATGCCTCTCGAAATTGAAGCGTCATACTAGTTAGCAGTTCTCACTGCTTTTCTATGGCAGCCGGTCATGTATGGGGCTGGTCTTGCTTTAGAGGGCAGTGAGCTACAACCTGATCATGCCTTTGCATCCCACCTGCAGGCAAGTGGTTCGTGAGCACTGGGAAAGATAACCTTCTCAACGCCTGGAGGACGCCTTATGGAGCCAGCATATTCCAGGTACTGCCCACCATCTGAGTCCTCCTCTGGGTTCCATCAAGAGTTGAAACTTGGCGGTGGTGATGGGAGTGAGGATAGCAGGAGGAAGAACAGGAGGAGCCTGGAGCCAGGATCAGACCTGCCCTGGTCCCCTCCCCACCCCTACCTGATGGGGGAGCAAGATGGGTTCTCCCAAGGACCTGGGGACTCCAGCAAGACATACGATCTGCTACTAATGGCTTCTGACCCCCGAGGGCAAGGGCTTTTAAGCAGGGGCCTTGTCGGATTTGGAGAGAGAGGAGTAGCATAAATGTTTTTGCTCTGGGCTGGATGCTGAGCACCTGCAGGAGGTGCGCTGGGCAGCTTCCCTCCTCGAGTGAGTGAGTGTTTGCACCTCCATTCAGCACCAGCAGGGACATGGACAGGAAAGAGAGGAGGAAAGGAAGAGGCTTTTTATAATCTACCAGGATCTGGGGCCTGCCATACTGCACTTTGATTGGCACACACACGTATGCACACACACACGTGCACTCTTTCCCACACACGATCAAAGTCACACTCATTTACTCATGCACACTCGGTCTCCCACACACACTTTCTTCCTCTCTCTCTCTCTCTCTTGCGCGCGCACGCGCGCACACACACACACACACACACACACACACTTGCGTTCTCTCTCACTCCCTCAGCCAACATGCCACTTTCTGGACCCAGACTGAAATGTCTGGTGTCCAGCGTGTCAAACCTCATTGTTAGGGTCTCTGGTTACAGCACATGCTTCAAACATCAGGTGCCAATCCTTTTCCTAACTCATCAGGCTGTGGGCCTGAGCTGCTGACGCCAGCTCCTCGCTCGGAAATGCTTCTTCCTATTTGTAAACTCAAAGAAGCTCGTGCTGAAGCGTCCTGTTGTGATCATTATGACTTACTGTAAAGATCACACGGGAGACTGTTGCTGAGCTTTTCCTTGTGGAAAAGCAGGTGGGAGGGGAGCTCTACCTGAAAATGCTTCATGGGTGGTTTAAAGCCTCCCCACCTCCTCTTCACTGCACTGTGCTCCAGGTTGGAGCATTAGAGAGGGGCAGAGGAGGGTGATTGTTTCCAAGAGAACCGAGATGGTGTTGAGCACTGGAAAATGAATTCCTGTCTTTTTTCTCCCCGCACCCCACGCCTTCCTGCTGCTTCTCCTCGTCTTCCTCCTCCAGTCTAAAGAATCCTCGTCTGTCTTGAGTTGTGACATTTCGGCGGATGACAAATACATTGTAACAGGCTCTGGTGACAAGAAGGCCACAGTTTATGAGGTCATCTACTAAACAAGAACTCCAGCAGGGCTGTCAAACTCTGGGAGAAACCGACTCGGCTCTGACAGGGAGACCCCCAGGCGAGGGGCCCTGAGGATGGCGGAGGATGGGCCGCAGGCAGCCGCGCGTTCGGGGCTGCGCTCCGGCCGGCTGAGAGGGCGCGTGCCGCATCACAGTCTGGACTTCTGGGCCTAGATTGATGTGTCTCACAGACTCGGATGGGTTCTGCTCCTCCTCCTCCCCCTGAACAATGCTGGCAGTTGCTACAAATAGATTTATTGGAGGCTTATGGCTCCGGTTCCCCACAGACCCGCTCATGAGTCTCTTTGTTCTTCCCCTTTCTTTTGCCCTGTGCCCCACCTTGGGTCGGGGATGCTGGAGTGGACCACATTGTTGTGCTGGGGGAGGGGGTCTCTTTTTGCCGATTGTGCAGTGCACAAGATTTGTGAAAAATGTAAATAACAGACTCCTATTGCGGACTGACCAGTGGGAGAGGCCCCTTCCCACCGGAAACTCTGACCGTGTGTTTCGCCTGCTGTATTTGTAATCCACTCGTGGTGGTGGCCTTTTTTTTTTTTTTTTAAATAAACAGATGTTCTCACCTGGGAAGAGGAGACAGGGAGAGGAACCAATTGAAGAATGAGGAGAAAAGTCTTAGATTGTGGAAAAGGCAACCAGGTTGGCCGCAAGGTACCTGCCGGAATGCCTGTCCGTCCACACGGGTCTGGGCATCTGGACTGAGCACCAGCCGGCCAGACTGAGGGATGGAAGGCACTGAGACAGGGGCCCGTTCGGGCAGACGCCTGCAGAAACAGAGCTTTCTGTGGTCTCTTGCACTCTGGCTGCTTCTTGCCCTCTCTGTGTCTCTCTTTCTTGGTCTTTCCCTCTCTCCTCCTCAGCCTGGTCTTTCTCTTTGGTGCACACTTAGTTATTGTTATGAGCAATGGAAGTTCAAAGGAACTCCCTCTCCAGCTCTTCTGAATCTTGGGACACAGCCTAAAAAGGACAAAAAGTTAGAAGACAGCATAGCAACTCAGCTCAGGGAGCTACCAGAGAAAAATAGCAACTGATGTGGGTGCTTTTTTTTTTTTTTTAATTTGAATAAAAAGAATTAGAAGTGATGTCCTTTTATAAAATGCCTTCTCCCCCTTCCTGCCTACAGCCTCTTCCTCTCCCCTTAGAGGGGGGAAAGTGTTTAAACCTACAGGGTTGTGAGTCTGAAAGGAGGATCTCCCTCACCTCCGCCCTGGGCAGGGCAGTGGGGGTTGGGGGCTGGGAGAGGGGGACACAGATCTGGCACACTGTGGATATTTCTTGCAGATTGCAGTCTCTCGTGGCCCAAACAGGTTAGGTAGACTATCGCCTCTGGCAGGTGCCACCTTTCGGTGCCATGTTCTGAGGTGTTAGGATTTGGGTTGTTTTTTTGTTTCTTTTCCTTTTGGTCTTTTTTTCTTATTCTTCTTTTAAAGAAAAGCTAAAGGCCGCTGTGAGTCCTGGTGGCGGGCTCTCCATGGATGTAGCATATCGAAGATAATTTTTATACCGCATTTTTATGGATTATTTTGTAATGCGTGATTCCGTCTGCTGAGGAGGAGGGAGGGGCTCCAGGGAACGCCACCCACCTTCAGTGAGGTTGCTCCCCAGCTGAGCGCACCGGGCATGGGATGTGGAGGCTGGCGCCACACCCTGTGCCTCTCCAAGGCTGGGCGCGTGGGGCATCCGGAGTCTCTCTGGGCCTCAGATGTCCATCTGCCACCTCTTGCTAAGGCTCTAGCCAGAAGGGAGGGTGAGGGTAGAAGAAAGTTATTCCTGAAGAAAAAAAGAATGAAAAGTCATTGTACTGAACTGTTTTTATATTTTTAAAAGTTACTATTTAAAGGTTGGTTTGATTGTTGCGTCTTAATTGCCTCTCCCCCCAGTTTGTCAGTCCCCCCCCCCCCCCCCCCCCCGCAGGAAAACAGCCAGGCCAGTGTCGCTCTCACATTCTGGAGCCTGGGCCATTTCCCGTCCGTGTGAGCTCTTCTTATCTCACAGCATTCCCACGCGCTGCTCCCCCCGCCCCCCAGATACCCAGCAGCGCACCAGGGGGTTCACAATCCCACACTGCGTCACCTCCCATCCAAGCGCCAGGGAGGGTGTGGGGTAGGAGCTAAGACTTCCTCTGGACAGATGGACAGGGCAGAGTTCACTGAGGGGAAGGAAGACCACAGGTTAACACCAAAGTATTGTACAGCTGTCAATGCAAAACTTTTTTGGAAAAAAATTAAATGTAATGAACTTGAAGCGAAACTGCAAAGTGTCTGTGAGCATCTGGACCCTGGAAACTTGCACCATTTTATTTTAAACTTAACATGTTTAGGTGGGACAAGAGATCTTCGATCTCTAGGTCACAAAGGCGTGTTTCTGGATGATTCAGAAGGAAGCATTTGCAGAAGGGGCAGACCCAGAAATGCAGGTTATTGTGCCCAGGGAGGGAGTTGGGGGCTGGGAGGGAAGAGGAGAATGCTGGTGCCCATTCCCAGGGGCGGTACCCAGGCGCTTGGATTTCATGCACCCATTAGCGAAAGCTCTCAGGGCACTGGAGATTAACATGATTTCCAACTCCTTATTTTGTCAAAGTCATTCTCAGTCAGCACAATTGCCTGCTGTCATTTCATACAAGAAAGGGAATCTAACATTAAAAAAAAAAGAGGAATGACAATCTCAGCATAAAGCCCAGTCTTTATGACTAGAAAGGACAGCTGGCCTCTCTCCACACAGAGGGGTCATTTAGCTGGAGAGGGAGGTCCTCTCAGGCTTATGGAGGAGACAAAGCCAGCAGGTAGAAGGGACCGGACTGAGGCTGCAGTGGGTTACAGCTCTGCCTCAACTGGTTGCAGGGGTGTGAGGAAAACAGTGCACCTTGGACCATACCTTTCTCGTGTGTCCATCTCTGGGCAATGCAAGAGGGCTGGGGGGCTGGGAGCAGGCTCTGGCCAGAATAAGACTGTGTGTTTGTCAAGAGCATGAGGTTACCCATGGGTGCCAAGATCAGGGTGGAATTGGGGCTTGCAGGCCCAGGTTTGGGAGAAAAGGAAAATGTCCCTCAGGGAATACTAGCCCTCCAGGCTTGTCCTACTAGAAAGCAAGACCAGTGTTATTCTTTGAGGAGAGACTGAACCTCTGCAAGGCTGTTACACACTGAGATTTCCTGGGCACAGTCAAGGATGGAGAGATGACCAAGATTCAGTCCCTGTCATAGAAGCTCACAGTTCGAGATGGGGGAGATGATACAGCCCATTCCTTCATTTGACCTGTGTTCCCACTGCTGCTGTCCTTAATGCCAGCACACTACGCCTCCCCTGCACTGAACCTCTCACTGCACATGCTTCCTCCTGCTGCCTCTCCCCACCCACCACCCCTCCATTGCTTTCCACCCAACCCTGGCTGGCGGCACAAACCACATCTGGGAGCTGGTTAGAAATCTAGAATGAGCTCCCTCAGTCCTACCGAAGCAGAATCTACGTTTTAACATGCTGCCGCGATTCCTGTGCACATCAGTATTTGGGAAGCATTCCAGTCTAAGAGAAGGGGCCCACTCCATGGTTAAAGCTATTCCCATACTTAATCCCCCCACGTTACCCCCTTTTTACTTAACATGATGACAGGAGGCCTTGATGCCATTTTTCTAGCCTTTCTTTGTCACCCTCTAAGGGTTCCTTTCCTCTTATGCAGAAATCCAGGCTTATAGCAACCATAGCATTGACAACATGGTCCCTGCACCTATTTGCTTGTCTCTTCCCACCTAGACTAGCTTCCCTGGAGGGCAGTGCACAGGACCTCATCAGCCCAGGGCAGTGCTAGTGAATGAGGAGCTTTCACCAGTTTGAGATTATCCTAATTCACAGTGTCTGGCGTGATACCCAGGGCATCGGATGCTCAGTAACCGGAGCCCAGAGAAGTGAAATGATGTCTGGAGTGTTTTCAATTCTATTGTGCTGTTTTTGCTCAAAGCAAGATACGTATTTTTAAAAATGGAGGACCATAGTTGTCAGAGGCCAGGTTTAATGGTTTTAGTTCCCATCAAATTATAAACAAATGGGCCGGGCGAGGTGGCTTGTTCCTGTAATCCCAGCACTTTGGGAGGCCGAGGCGGGCAGATCACCTGAGGTCAGGAGTTTTGAGACCAGCCTGGCCAACATGGTGAAACCCCATCTCTACTAAAAATATGAAAATTAGCTGGGCCTGGTGGCAGGCGCCTGTAATCCCAGCTACTCAGGAGGCTGACGCAGGAGAATCACTTTAACTCGGGAGACAGAGGTTGTAGTGAACCCAGATCATGCCATTGTACTCAAGTCTAGGCGACAAAGCGCGACTGTCTCAAAAAAAATGTCTGGGTCATCTCTGGCAAGAGCTGAAAAAGCCACCCTTTCTAGCTTCCCTCTGAGTCACAGCACTGTTCCCTGCCCCCAGGTGGCCCCAACCCCAGCGTGGGCAGTAATTATGTAACTTGTAGGGTCTCTGAGAAGGTATGGAGACACAGAGATCTGGATGCTGGAGTGAGAAGAGGCCTTAGCAAACCTGCTGAATGTTAGGTACTGGCCGTCAAATAGCCCATGATGATACAAGTGTAATTTTTTCCCCCAATAACTTATTCAGTGTTTACAAATGAGCATCATTTTTAATATAAAGCAAACAAATCTGAACTTTTTAAAAAATTGTATGATTAATGGAGCATTTTAAAACATTATACCAAAATTGGACCTTTCATATTTGAAGAGACATCTATACTAAGCCCAATTTTATAGATGGGGCAATTAAGTCCCAGAGAGGGCAAGTGACTTACCATGAGCAAGTGACTTACCATGACTCACAGAGTCCAAGCCAACATTATGATGAAACACATCCCCCTCCCCTAAACCCTTAGCACACTCATTTGGAGGACAGAAAGCTGGGAGGGAGCTGCCCAGCTTATAGGACTCGATGTTGCTTGGAGAATAAATATCCAGGGAATGAGTCTTCCTGCTGCTCTACCAACAGGACTGGTAAGGAAATGACTCACGGAAAGGAGATGGCCCAGAACAGTCATGGAAACCAGCCTCCTGCCTCAAGAACTTCCTAGAACTCACCCACCCACCCATCTTGCCCAGCCTTCTATCCATCTATTTATCCACCCATCTATTACCTACCCGCACATTTATCCATACACCCCTTCATTCACTCTTCCTTCCATCTATCTAGCCATCCTATTCACCCATCTATCCTACCAATGTTTATGTCTTGAGAATCTAATATGTGCTTGGCATGGTTCTCGTCGCTAAGATGCAAAGATAGTAAGATGCAGTGCCTGCCCTCAGAGCTCTCAGCCAACTGGGAGAAAACATAGAAACTGACAATTCCCACTCCATGAGATACGTGAAGGTGCAAACCAGATGCCACCACACATAGCTGAAGCATTGACTTGAGAATGGAAGGGCAGAGCAAGAGGGTCCTGGAAGGACCAAGAGCTAAACAGAAGTGAAGAATATCGTGGGCATGGCAATGAAAAGCTCAAAGAAAAATGTTCCAGGTGGAAGGAACAGCATGTACTAAGGCCTGGGGTTAAAGAGAGCACGGTCCCAACAATGCATCCCTACCTAACCCATCTAGTTCTTGCTCCTTTCTCCAGCTCCATCCAGCCTTCTTACGTCCCAGTTCTTGCTGCAACTTCCCCACCCCTCACCCCCACCAGTATCCTCCAGGCCAGAAGCTGGGCTAGGATTCTTGCTGAGCAGGCAGGTGAAACCAGAGGAGGGAGCTGGGCAAAGACCACAGTTCCAGCCTGAACCAGAAGAGGCAGCGGAATGGGGAGAAGATGGAGGGAGGCTGAAATTCCATGTCTGAGAATGCCCATGATAATGCCCCAGGGCTCTGAGTCCCTAACACAATTGGCATTAGAAGACCCAGGGATCTGTGACTGGATCATGGTGTATGATCAGTTCCTTACTTGGGTAATATACCTATTCTAAGCTCTCACCACACTCACACAGTTACCTTTATAAACTGCACATCTGGCCCCATCATTGCCCGGCTCAGAGCCCCTCACTGGCCCTCTGCACAGCACAACTCACCCTTAACTCATCCAAGTATGGGCCCTGTATCTTTAAAGTCATCCCTCCCCACTTATCTTGTTTCCCTTCACACACCAGCAGCACAGTACTTCCAATGCCCTGAAAAGCAATGCTCTCCCATTTTAGGTTTTGCATGTGCTTCTCTTTCAGCTTGGAATGCGGTGCATCCTTCTTTGAATTTCTCCTCATTCTTCAGGAGTAGGCCTTAATGTCACTTCTTCCAGGAAGCCTTCCCTGACTGCCCACTTCCCTACTCCTTGGTGCTCTCAGAGTGTTCTCTCCCAACTTTAGGTAGCACATACCAAGCACAATGTTAGTATGACTACAGATGGTTCTACTTAGGACTTTTGATTTTATGATGGGTTTATTGGGTATTAAATGCTTTTTTTTTTCTTTTTTTTGAGATGGAGTCTTGCTCTGTCGCCCAGGCTAGAGTGCAGTGGCACAATCTTGGCTCACTGCAAATTTCACCTCCCGAGTTCAAGAGATTCTCCTGCCTTAGCCTCCCGAGTGGCTGGATTACAGTGCCTGCCACCGTACACGGCTAATTTTTGTATTTTTTAGTAGAGATGGGGTTTCACCATCTTGGCCAGGCTTGTCTCGAACTCCTGACCTCATGATCCACCTGCCTCAGCCTCCCAAATTACAGACGTTAAATGCATTTTTGACTTAGAATTTTTTCAACTTACAATGGGTTTATTGGGACATAACCCCACTGTAAGTCAAAGACCATCTGTATTACTTTAATGATATGTTGTCTCCTGTTGCCCAGCTGACCCTCCCACCACACAGTGGACTCTCAGAACAGCGACTTTGTCTTGTATTTCCAGTGCTTAGTACATTGTAGGTACTCAGGAAAATGTTAGTTGGGTGAATCAGTGAGTGTGTGATGAAGATAATACACTAATATTTCTAGAGTGCTAGTGCATGTCAATCAGTGCTTCATAAATATTGTTTAATTCTCATAACTGACTTATGAGGTCATTGCTATTATTATACTCATTTTATGGATGAGAGAACCGAAGTTCAAGTTCCCCAAGGTCACACGACTTGTAAGGTTTCTATGACACTGCTGCTGGATGGATGGATGGATGGATGGATGGATGGGTGGGTGGATTGATGGATGGGTAGGTGGATGGATGGATGGATGGATGGATGGATGGATGGATGGATGGATGGGTGGGTGGATTGATGGATGGGTAGGTGGATGGATGGATGGATGGATGGATGGATGGATGGATGGATGGGTGGATTGATGGATGGGTAGGTGGATGGATGGATGGATGAGTGGATGGATGGATGGATGGATGGATGGATGGATGGATGGATGGATGGATGAGTGGATGGATGAATGGGTAGATGGATGGATGGATGGATAAATGAGTGGATGGATGGATGGATAGATGAATGGTGGGATGGATGGACAGATGAATGGGTGGTGGAAATGATCAATGAATGGATAGGTGGATGGATGAGTGGATGAGAGGATTGGTGGGTGAGTGGAGGATGACTGGTGGACTGCCTGCCTCATGAGGACTGGAGCAGAAGCTTGGACAGAACTGATCCCACGGGCAGAGGAGATCAGTGATCTTAAGTGGAAGAGTATGGGAAGAAAAGCCAAGAGACAGAAGCTCCCCTGCCTAGATCAGACCTTCCTTACATCCATTTGAGTACCTCTGTGAATGCCCAGAAAACCCTACGTGTGCTCAACCTGACCCGGACTCAGTGCCCCTCTCAGACAGGTCAGAAGTGGGCCCTTGGGAGCTCCTGACTGCTGAGGCAAGAGAGGGAGTGAGGATGGGGCTGTGGCCTTGTCTCTCCAGGGTATCACAGATGGAAGCTGCCCTGTGCAAGTGTTTGGTGGCAACAGGTTGGAAGATGAAAAGATTGGGCCTAGAATTTCCAATTCAGAAAAATGAAACAGCAAGCTAATAAGGATTCCCTTTGACCATGTGAACACAGACATATTGTATAAAATTAAAATAAAACAATTTTGCTAGCTTACATGAAAGAAAAGGGAATCATTTTAATGTGATAAATAAAAGACTTTAAAGGCAGAGTGGGGATCCCTAACTCAGAACAATACCGAAAAACTACATAAAGCAAAAATGGACAGAATTACAAGGAGGAATGGGAAGTTTTATCATACCACTAAGAGGAACCGGTAGATCAAGCTGAGAGAAATTTATAAGGTTATAAAAGATATGAACAACATAATTAACAAGTTGAGACATAGAACCCTACAAGCAACTATTGGAGGCCACAAATTATTTTCTAAAACACCTGGAAGTCTTGGGAAGTTTTACCAGTAAAAAGAAGCAGATAGAGCATTTTACAAAATTTAACACCCATTCATGACTCCCTTAAAGTTACAAACCAGGAATCAAAGAAAACTTTAGTCTGACAATGGAGAGCTATGTCAGACCTGCAGCCAAATAATAGATAACAGTGAAGTTTCAGAAGCATCATATTAAGGTCATAAAAACAATAAGCCAGGACAGCAGTGTGTACCTGTTGTTCTAGCTACTTGGGAGTCTGAGGCAGGAGGATCACCTGAGCCCAGGAGTTTGAGACTAGCCTGGGCAATGTAGCAAGATCCCATCTCTAAAAAAATTTTTTTTAAACACGAGATTATTCATTATTACTGTTTCTGTTCAACATTGTGCTGGAGGATCTAGCCAATGCAATAGGATAACATAAAAAAAAAGAATAAATAAAAGTATCATGATTGAAGCGAAAGAAAAAAGGTTGTAATTAATTGCAGATAATGTGACTAGATATAAACAGAATATAAAACTGTTTAATAAGAGAGTTTAGTCAAGTTGTTGGATCCCAGATCAAATTTCATTAATCAATAGCATTCCTATTCATAAGCAGCAGCCAATTAGAAAATGTGAAGAAAAATGCATTCATAATAGCAATACATGCTACCTATGAGTCAATCCAAGTAAAGCTATGTAAGATCTTTAAGGATAAAAATACAAAATTGTATTAAAGATTTAAATGTAAAAAGACCTCTGTAGATCACAAATTATGCCATAGTCATTTATAAGAAAGTCATTTATGAGTTTTTTCATTTAAGAAGCTGTCTTTTACAGCTATTTATAAATACAATGTTAAACAAATCCAAATGGAATGTTTTCTGTGTAATTTGATAATCTGATACCAAAATTTATATGAAGAGTAAGGGACCAAGAATAGCAAATATGATTTTGAAAAGAAATAAGGGAGGAGGACTTGGCCTGCCAGATATCAAGACTTACTGTAAAGCTACAGTAAGCAGGAAAGTGTGCTCTTGCTGCGTGTGTAGACAAATAGACCAATGGAGCTGAATAGAGAGTCCATAAGTAGACTGCTGTATAGGTGAGAATGTGACTATCACCTATATGGTATTATGCATCAGTGGAGAAAAGCACTATTCAGCAAAAAGTTCTGGAGCAACTGGCCATCTTCATGGTGGGAAAATGGATCCCTACCTCACACAGTACAAAAAAATAAATTCTCGAAGGATTAAGGTTTTTAAGCTTATAGTACAGAATATTGGAGAACAACCTGAGGACTCAGAGGATGGGAAAAATTATTGAACAAGACAGTAAGCAAAAGCTATAATAAAATAAAGAGAGATCAATTTGATGATATTAAATTTTAAAATACTTGTACAACAAGAGATACTATAAAGTAACAAAACATGAAAAAACATAAACACAATACCTATAACTGACCGAAGAAAGTGGTGTCTGGAATAGATAATGAAATATTCAAAATCAGTACACTGAAAGCCAACAACTCGAGAGGAAAATGGGTAGGGGACAGAAACAGGTGATTCACAGGAGAGGAAGCAGAAATGCTCAATAAACACGTGAAAATGCCTCATCTCACCAGCTAGCAGGGAAATGCAAATTTACAAAACAAAATGAAATGGAACGACCTGTTCCCATTAGACTGGCAAGTTTTCGAGTTTGATCATATGAAGCTTCCACGAGGGTGGTGAATGACTAGTATTGTCAAACACTTTGGGAGCATAAATTGGTTCAACCACTTTGTGGTTGCCAAACAACTATTACTATTACTAATATGTTACCCTTGCCAAGCAATTTGGCAATCATGAAGGAGGAACAGCACAACCCTGTGACCCACCAAATCTACTTCCAGGTATGCACCCTGGAGAAACTCGTCAACAACTCCATGAAGAGATATGTACAGAATCTTCATTGCCTCCTTGTTTGAGCAAAAGTAATTAGAAACAACCTGTCCATTAATGGATAAATGGATTTTAAAAGATCTATGCATTTTCCTATAATAAAATTGTACATAGGCATTAAAATGCATAAGCTAGATCTTTCTGTATCAGTTTGGATAAATCTCAAAAACACAATGTTGTGTGAAAAGAGCAAGTTGTGGAAGGAAATACATGATGTGATACTATTTATATAAAATAGAAATCCACAAAACAATTCTATATTTGAGCATATATATATATGAGTAATATGTGTATGTGTGTGTGTGTGTGTGTGTGTGTGTATATATATATATATATATATATGAGTAGAAAGAACACCCCACACCACCAGGATAATGGTTATCTGTGGGGAGGGAAGAAAGGGAAGGGTCATTGGGAGTTCAGCTGTACCTATCACATTTTACTACTTTTTAGAAACTCTGTAGAGAATGTTAAAATGTTCACATTTTAAAAATCTGCGTGGTGGCTTTAAAAGTGTCGTGTTATTTTCTGTACTTTGCGATGCTTGAAATATTTCATAATTAAAGATTTTTTTAAAAAAACAGAAAGAACTCGCCCCCGTTATAGTTTCTGGTGACTCAAAGGGGGCCTTGGGTGGGGGTGCCCATGCCCAGTGGCAGAGAGCAAAGCCCCGGGCTCACCGCATCACCTTAGTCACGACACGGGATCTCTCTGGTCCTTGATCTTCTCATCCTTTATGTGTTGCTTGAAGGCAGGTGAATAATCAATCCCTGGGTCCCCTCCAGCTTGGCTGTTTTGTGGTTCTAATGATTTTGTGAGTGTGCAGGGGCAGTGCTCTCATGCAGAGACAGCATGGATTAGACTTGTTTAGCTTTTCATTATGAAAAATGCCAAACAGAGAAGTAGAGAGAACAGAATAATGAATCTCCATGTGCCCATCAACCAGCTTCAACAGTTATCAACTCAGGGCTAATCTTCTTTTATCTATACCCCACCCATCTCCACCAGTCACCACTGCTGGAGTATTATGCATCTAATTCCAGACATTTCATCATTAAATTAGCACATATTTTACTATTTCCAAAAGGTAAGACCTGTTTTGAAAATGTAACCAAATACCACTAAACCTAAAAAATAACTTCTCATATCATCAAATATCCAATCTGTATTCAAAGATCCCCAATTGTCTTGTAAGTCTTTTTACAAAGTATATTTATTTGAATTAGAATCCAAATAAGATCCACACGGAGCAAGCACAATTGATATGTCTTTTAGATTCCTCCTTCATACCACATTCTCTCTCTCATACACAACCATACACACATTTATTTACTGGGGAAAAAAATTGTCCTTAGAGCTTCACATAATCTGAATTTTGCTGATTGCTAAATTGTAGTTAGATCTTGGAGCTTGATTAGATCCAGGCTTGATTTTGGAGGGAGGCAGTATACTTCATAGATTCATTAGGAAACACATAGTAGCTAGATGTTTCTCCTTTTGTATGTTAGCAGTCACTGATGACCATTGTGTAGATTCATTAACTCATTAGGGGCTGCATAAGGATGATCCCAATTGCAATATTTGCTTGAATATTGCTATAAAGAGAAACTGCCCCTCACCAACCATTTGTTTACCTTGAAGTACAGTTCGTATAGGAAAGGCAAGATGAATGCTTGATTCATTTGCTTTATTTGCCAATTTTCAAAATAATAAGTTAATTCTTTAGTATCCTCAACAATTGACCAATGAGGTATTCTTTTTTAAAACATTATGAATGTGTGAATTTAAACATATTTGATATGTTTGAGTCAAGTGGAGTTATCCTTATTGCTTCTGAAATCATCCTGTTTGGGGATCCTCTTGAAGATGCCTCCTGAGTCTTTATAATACGACCATACTAGTCTTTGAGAGCTTTTGTGCTTTCTGGCAAAAGACAATGTCCCTGGCTTATCTTGTACATTTTCCATCCTGGATGTGGAATTGGCCATTTTTCCAATGAACCTTGGTTCCTTTTAGTGGAAAGTGGTATTCAGAGACCATAATCTGGGTGCTTGATGCTAATGAAATGATCATCGTTTCTAGGCCTTTTCAGTAGCAGAGCTAAGAAATGCATATGTGTGTATTTATATATTTGTTAACACCATGAGGTCTACTGAGGCTTCTAATTCAAATTCAGGGTTACAGAGTTTTTTACTTAACCTCATTGATCTTCTATCTGTATCTCCTTGCTAAGTAGATTAAATTCCGAGTGGTTTACATCTAAGGGAAGATGAATTTCAAATCCTTCCCTTGTTGCTATTCATTTGCTGCTTGCCTCATTTTTCCAACCAACCGTGAATTTCTTGAGGGCAGAGATCAAGTTTGGTTCACTTCTCTATTCCCAGTTCCTAATGGAGTACCTGTCATGTGATAGCTGTTTGGTAAATAGTTACTAAATGCCCAAAAGAATGCTTTCAATGAAAAGTTTCCTTTCCTTAAAAGGAGAAGTAGAGTGAATAGAATCTGAAAATTAGTTCAGGATTGTAAGCCAAGCATATCGGCCCATACACCCATGCGTTAATTCAATAAATATAGACAGAGCAGACCCGGTGTTGGAGGCTAGGGGCATGAAATATAGAGATAAGTGATCTATACCCTTGCAGGATGCACTTGTTAGTGATAAAAACAAATTCTACTAATTAATAATTAGTGGCCTGGACAGCATATTGTGGGGATCCTCATCAGGGGGAAAGAGGCAACTCTCAGAAGGGTGAAAAAGGGCAAGTATTCATGAAGGCTTTCCAGAGGTGGTCACATTTGACTCAGTGTTTAAGGGTGCATCGGAGTTGTAGGTTTAGAGAGGGAAAGGCATTTTAAACATGCCAGTCCCTGAACTGCTTACCTCTCTGCAGTTCTGAGCTAGTTTGTCCTTGGATGAGCCTGAAGAGTTTGTAGATTCCTTGTGCTAGAGCTGGAGCTACTCCTTAGAGAACCTCTAGTGCCTCCCAGGAGGGTCAGCAGGTGGAGGGAGGGAGGAAGAGAGGAGGGAGGAAGCCCACAGTTGCTGAACACCGCAGAGAGGCCATCCCTCTGTGCAGGGCACTATTTGGAAACTGCTGCCAACTGCTGTGCATGCACTATGTAGATCAGCTTGTTTGTCGACGAAAGTCATTTGCATTCAAGCTTGTTTGGGGACACACTCCCTAGTCTCCAGGAAGCCCTAAGGACAGATGTTACCCAAGACTGCTACTTGACTCACCATCACCTTTCTATCAGTGTGAGGCACCCTCCTCTGGCCCTGCTGGCTCAGTTCCAGGAGGCGCAGGTGTTCAGGACACTAAGTCCTGCCCACCAACATGGGCAGAGCTACCTAGATCTACTCAATCAAAGAATCGCAGTCATCTAATGATATCTGCCTATGATTTACCTGATAGGTTTTTAAAAATAAATTCACTTTTTAAAGCCTAAATGTAAGTATTTTAAAAGGAAATTTTATATATTATCATAAATAAAATACCAATATTCCTTATCTTAAATTTAAAAGTCTGCATACTTGTAAATGCAATGAAAAGAATTCTAAATAGCGGTGCCTCAAGTTCTTCTCACTCCTTCCTTTTTAAAAAAGGGAGATGACCCAGTGTTTGAGAGCTGCGCTGGACCCATTCGCACCCAAGTGAAACTTGCTCCTTGTCCAAATCAGAAACGATTGAATGAGAATTGGGAAGAGAATAATTTCCTGCTCTGCAGCCCATGGTTTTCAATGCCTTGTCATCTTTCTTACAAAACTCTCCTCCATGCCACGGCTTGGGAAAGCCCGATCTAGTCCAACATCTTTGTTACAGATGGGGACACCAAGGTCCAGAGAGCACAGAGACTTGGAATAGAAAGTTTCATGGAAGCAGGACCTCTGTCAGGCTCAGTCCCTCTGGTATCCCCAGTGCACATGCCTTGCACCACGTGCAGAACGAAGGAATGGGTAACTTCACACAACCTCGAGTCAAGACTGAAATGAAAACCCAGGCTTCTTGACTCTTGAGTGTTTCTGTGTTGCAGAGCTTCTCACCCCATCCCCAGCCTCCACCACCCCTCCTCAGCTTCCTCTTTCAGTTCTTCTTGGGGAATTCAGGGGATTGTGCATCTTGAGCAGGGCTGTGTGGCCTTGCCTGGATCTCTTTCTTTCTATGCTGTCCCCAGCTGGTTATGTCCTAGTCTCTAGGTGGCCAGACCTGTGATGTGCAGCGGGAGAGAGGGCAACTGCCTCCCTCTTCCCTCTTTCTTCCGGCCTCCACAGTCAGCAGCTCTGAGGGTCCATTCTGAGCCAACAGCCCTGCCCTGCCACCTGGGGGGGGGAGAGCTGGTGAGCACAGAGTGGGGTTGTATGGGCAGGAACTGAGGGGCTTCAAATGGATGTGGGGAGAGGCCCGAGACAGCAGGAGGGTGGCTCCTGTCCCTTGAGCTTCCTGCCCTTGCTTTTCACTCTGAGGACACTGATCTCTGCTCCCATCTGTGGGCTCTGTTCTGCACTGTCCTGAGCCAGGCCTCGTGAGACAGTCGGTGTGTCAGGTCCTGTCTAGCCACCCTGGCACATACTCATTCAGACTCTATCCAGTCAACAGACATTTCCGGAGACCCACTCGGCTTGGGCCCCAGACTTCAGAGATGAACAAGACGCAGCCCTTGCCCGCAAGCTGCTGCCAGGATTGGGGGTGGGGAACGGCTCCATCCCCAGATGACCCCAATGTTCCATGATCAGCGCTCCCAGGGCATGAACTGGCACAGGGGTATGGAAGTCCAAAGGATAGGCACCCACGGGCCCCCAGGGCCAGGATGGCTTCCTGGAAGAGGTAAGGTCTGAGCTGGGCTCTGAAGGATGAGGGGGATGAGGAAGGCCATGGAGGAGGGGCAGTGTGGCATGTGCAGAGGCTCCTGGGGGACAGTGAGGGTGACAGGAGAATGCTAAGGACTGAGATGGACTCTGGGGGAACCAAGGAGCCTCCGACAGTATAACAAGGAGACTCTGGGTGGAATTCTGCCATTGGGAAACAAGGTCTACTTGTGGAGTCAGACAGGGTGAGGCAGAGAGGGGGGCGCCAGGCAGCTGGCAGCATGGACACTAGCATGGTGATGGTAGCCTCAGAGCATGCCAGAGCCAGAAAAATATACCCTGTGCATAAACAGGGGAAGAGGGGCCTGAACCCATCCTTCACCTCCCATGTCCCACTGCTGCTCAACAGGGTTCAGAAGGGAGACTCTCCCAGATGGGAGACCAACTACATCTGCTGGTGCATTGAACAGGTGCCCTGTTTCCTGCGGCTGACAAAGCTGGAAGCCTAGTGTTCTGGGATGGCCTGCGTCATTGCTACCCCTTGAAAGGCAGCTTACCCTCCTCAACCTTCTACCTTGTGGTAGCACAGATGTCAGCTGTGGGCTTCTGCCTCCAGCCCTGCCCCCTGAGTTTCTCTTGGTCACTGCGGCCAAAGCCCACCTGACACAGGCCAACCATCTCTCCCCAACCCGGGACATTCCCCCAGCAGCCCTGCCCTGTGCCTAGTGCTCCTTGCATTGCCCCGTGGGCCCTCCTGCCACCACCCTTGATGCCTTCTGGGCCCGCAGGGTCTCAGGCCTCACCCTGGCCAACTTCCCTTTCCCTGTAGTCCAGAGTGTCCTCAGCTCCCTGCCTCCCTCTCTGCGCCATTCCCAGGGCAGGCCTGAATTTTGGCTGTGCCCCAGGATTACAGGGTGTGATTCTTTGCGCATCTGTGCCTCAGTTTCCTCGTCTGAAACAGGGGGATGGAAATCAGACGTCAAAATCCCAGCCTCTGCCATGGTGGGCCCAACCCAGAACAGTAGCACCTTGGCCTTCCCACACCCCCATTCCAGATGCCGAGTTTCCGGGGGCGGCCAAGTCTGCAGGGAGGAGTCGCGGCTGGCTTCCCTAGCCAGCGCTGCTGCTATCCCAGTCCCAGCCCGAGGCAGCCCATCTCCGCCGCTCTCCGCTCCACAGTCCACCATTAGCACGCAGCGGCCCTCGCCCCTCGGGCGGCCCCCGCACTGAGCAGATGGCAGGGGAGGCGATCGGCCGCGTCAGCTGCTGTTATCTCTCGCTGATGACACGGAGTGTAAATTTTGTTGGCAACACTCCCTCCTGCCTCTGCATGCCACCAGCTTTAATCACTGTAATTGAGTTATAATGAATGATTGTGTGTTCGCATTGTCTGAGCCAGGCGCAGCCGGAGCGAGCGAGCGGCTCTGGGCCCGCCCGCCCGCTGGGGTAGGGGGTCCTCCCTGCCCCGGGGAGGGGGCGTCGCCTTCCCCTGCGCCTGGGGCTCTGGTCCTGGGCTTTGCCACTTCCCTGGGCTCCCTTCCCCCAGCATGGAGGCGGCCACACATCACAGCAGGGCTTAGTGATTGTTTTTCCCTTATTATCATTTTCAAATGACACAATGCATTCAGGAACATTGTGGAATATTTGGGAAATTCAGATAAACCAAAAGAAAAGGAAAAGAAGAAAAAGCATGAGCATCACCGAAATCCTGCCGCTCGGCGATAACCTCCCTGCCCCCATACTTTACATTTTGAATATTCTTTCAGACGTTTCACCATGCCAATGGAATGACAGCCGCTGCTTCCCGCACCTGTCCCTGTGCGTCTGTGCCCAGTGCCTTGCTACAAGTCTAGCCTCAGTTGACTTCCAGAGGCTAATCTGGGAAGTGACTCCCAATTACTCCCATTTTACAGAGGAGGCAACTGAGGCCCAGGGAGCTCAATGGGCCTCCCAAACACAAGCAGCCAGCAAGTGGGCTGCCCTGCTTCAAACCCAGTGGGGGGACTGAGTCTGTTGGCCCCCTGCGAAGTATGTAAATAAAATAAATTTTGAACACCCTTCTCTATGCTTTCCCCAGTCCCCTGGTGCCCAGGATAAAAGCAAAATTGTCTTTCAAACTGTAGTGTTCTTTTTCATTACAACAAGATAGTGTCCATCCAGGGAGAGGGAGTGGTGGGACTAGGCTTGCCTATTTCAGGAGAGTAGCCACCAAGTCCCCTGTGGCATCTCTGGATAGGACTGTCCCTGGTTCCCGTGGCCCTTTGAGCTGCTGCCCCTTATGAGTTGGGGGGCCCTAGGCAAGACACTGCCCATCTGTAAGTGAAGGGTAAGGGGAGCCTTCTGGGGTCGTCTGCCAGCTCTGGTGGTGTTGGGGTCCCAGGAGGGTGGGCCAGCAGCTGGGGTGGCTGCGGGGCTGAGCTGACACAGATTAACCTCCAGAGAGGCTCCCCCAGCAAGGGCAGAGGGAGGTGCTAGTGAGACCAACAGCAGTCGCCCTGGCCCAGAGACACCATCGGATCGGGGTTGGGGGTGCTGATCCCTTTGCAGGCTGTGGTCCTGGGGCAGGGCTGGAGTATGGTGGACAGCAGACAGGGCTTCTCCCAGCTCCAGCCTGACTGTCTGCACCACCTTGGCCGGTCTCATCCTGCCAAATTTCTCCTCTGAGCACTGATTCTCTGGTCTAAAATAATAAATTTCAAGGTTGCCTGATTGTTTCTCCCACTCTTCCAGATAGCAGCGTTTATTTTTTATTGAGTGACAATAGTATTGTTATTATCAATACACATATTATGTATACTTATATATATTTATGTCTATAAATAATAGTAATATTTTATAATGCACAGTTAATTGTGATTATACGTGGCATTTATTGAGCACTTAGTATGTGTTAGGTTTAATGCTTCTGTGCTAAGTTTATTTTCTTTTGTGACAGAGTACAGTCCTTTTCGACACCAACAAGGTAAAAGCCATTTATAAATAGATGTTTCAGTGCCTTCAATCCTGCGTTTTTAAAGCCAAGCTCTCCAGCAGAACTCAACTCAGTCCTCTGCCTCAGACCCACCTTCACCTCTCCGCATCTAGATGGAAGGTGATTTGTGAGTCTTCTTGTTTGAGGCAGCTCTCCAAGGAAGTTGCAATGATTGTTCTTCTTGGAGTATTTCTTGGTAAGATATTTCAAGGGCCCTTTAGAGAACTGCTTCTCAGAGAAAACAATGATGACTTTTGTGAAGTGTTCTCAGTAAACAACATTCTCCAGGTTTCAGGTTTCCAGTGCCTTTGGCCTTCTCTTTTGACGATGGTTCTGGTTTCTAGGATCAAAAGTCCCTTCTCCCCCAGCAGGACCCCAGGTGCCAGGCTCCATGTTTCCTGATGCTCTGTGGGCACAAGGGACATTGGCCAGGAAAGCATACTGGGCCCTCTCACTGTCTCATCAAATCCTCCCCACAACCCCAGCACCAGCTGCATTTTACAGAAGAGGAATCTGAAGCAAGAGAGGGTAAGTAACTTGCCCAGGGTCACACAGCTAGGCGATGGTGCAGCCTAATGCTTCCCAGGCACTGTGGTTGGCACTGGGGGATGAACGACACACACACAGCCCCATTCTTTGACACACTTAGGGGCTTCCCCAGACAGTTGACCTATCCCCGAGCATCACCCCTGCAGACACACCCCACACATGTGTGGCCATACCCACGACATCACTAATGCCTGCAGCATAGTGGTTGCCCTCTCCACTGTGCAAAGCCTGGTACTGGACTTGTCCATCTGGACTTCACTGGCAAGGCAAGGCCTTTAATCCGAAGGGGAGGAATTCTTCTCTCTTGCCTTAGGATCCCAAAGCTGTGCAACTCCTAGAGACTAAGACCCTCCTCTTACAGACGGATGCTACAGACAGACCCACAATGCAGGAGCTCATATAAGCCACTGCTCGTCCAGAAGATGTCGGGTCATAGTGCTTGGCCAGTCACCTCCTGCCCTCCCCAGCATCAGGCCTGCCCTCTGGAGCCGCTGCTGCTTTCTCCAGGGCTGGGGAGCAGGTCTTACCTTTCCTTCAGTCCCCATACTCTAGACACAGCATGCTGGCCCCCAGCCTCTAGGGCTTCTGCTGTAGGGTGTCAGGAATACGTAGGGTGTGGGGTGTAGGTTCTGCTGTAGGGTGTTCAGCATAGGCTAGCAATACAGAAAGGAGGGAGGAAGAAGGAGGTGGTCATTCCCATGAGCCAAGGAGGACCCCTGATTGGGGTGAGGCTGGCAGTCTCCTATGTCCCTATATCCTTTCTAGTGACTTGGTTGACTTCATTATGGGCTCTTCCTCTAGCCCTGCTGCCAGTGTTATCCTGACAGCCTGGCGTAATCCACTGTCTTAGAAGGTGTTCATTCGTTACTCTTCTCTTGGAAACTATCTGAGGTCTCCTTAAGGGAAAGACAGAGGGAAAAGGAGGTGGCTGGAGCTTGACCACTCACTGCAGTTTTTATTTCCCTCATTGGCACCCCGAATTTTTGATGTAGGCCTCTAACTGGACCTGAAGAATCCTAACTAGTTGTGCTGTAGACACGTGATTGCTGGCCTACTACCTTTGGACTCCTTCAAGTTTTCCCCATAGGGGATGCAATGGCACTGGGATTGGGCAGCTGGACACGGCTTCTTCTTGGTAGGTCCAGGCAGTGAGCAGTGTAGGGGGCAGAGTATTGGGCTTGGAGTCAGAGCTGTGTCCAAGACCCGGATCTGCCCCTAATACACTGTTGACAACAGGGGAGTCAGTTTGTCTGGTTCTGAGTGTCCTCATCTGTGAAGTGGGCCTAAATAAAGCTATCTCCTAGGGTTACAAGGTTTGAGGAGTGCATAGGTCAAAAGGGGCTTTGTGAATAGTCAAGTACTGCCCATAGGAAGGACGAGGAACTTAGGTGTGTGGCCACCCCAAGCTGGCCCTCAGCCGCCATGGGAGTTGGTGAGGTTTGTCTTCCAAGTTGAGCTCAGCCCCCTTTTGTGCTTTATCCTGACTTTCAGTCCTGTGCCTCCCTCCCACATAGGTGCTCCCATTGCTGTGTTGCTGCCTCTCCTAAGACAGGACACATTTCTTTTCAAACGAGATGCCTAGACAGAACAGTGCTTAACCCCAGGGCAGGCTCTGCAGTGGCACCCCCACTCCTGCACAGAGGTATTTTTGGAAGAAGCTAGAACTTCCTCTTGAAGAGTGTCGCAAATGGCAATGGTAAGTGACCTCTTGTCTTTTGGTTTTTCAGGAAATGTGATGCCTACATTATGCAGCCTGACCACAGACTCCCTCCCTGGTTTTCACAGAATGCTCAGCTGGTGGAGCTGAAAGACACCTCCAAGAGTCCTTTCACCTTCTGCCAAGCAGTCAGGGCTTAATCTTCACAGCTGCCCTGGAGGTGTTTATCATATCCCCCATTTTTCAGAAGACGAAACTGGAACATAGATTAGGTCATGCCCAAGATCATGGAGCAGGATCTGAGGCCTGGAGAGTGCCATCTGTCTGGCCCCTCGTTTGTGCTGCCTCTAGAGGATGCTGGGGAAGCCTCCTCTTGTCTGACTCTGCCAGGATACCCTTGGCCGTCAAGTGCTCAGCTAAGCCACAGTACCACTCTGGGTCAGGCTGACCTGGGCCCAGCTGCGCAGGATGAGGTACAGGAGGCAGCTGCCACAGCTGCTTCCATTCGACGTGGCCTCTTTCCCAGTGGGCTTGATGCCACCCACAGCTTCACTCAGGAGGGTGAGGAGTGACCAGGGCACCATGGTTCAGCCTGATTATGTGACCTTAGGAGAAACTGGTGGGTGAAGTAAAGCAGGGGTAGGGCAAGGGAAAAAGTGGCCCAGAAGCTTCAGAAGAGAGGGAAAGCCAGACCCTTGTCAATAGAAAAGGGCTCCTGATTTTAGGAGCCAGACCAAGAAAAGAGAGCTCGGATTCTGTCTATGGGCACAAACCTGGGAAAGGGTCCAGAACTCCCCAAATGAACTATGGATGGCTCCACAGTCAGAGATTCACAACCCAGGGGTCTAGCAGGAGCTCATATCTGACCAGAAGGCTGGGAGGACAGGTAAGTTTCAGGACAGCGCGGGCCCAGGTAAGCAAGGCAGGTGGGAGAGACCCTGAAAGGCTTCTAGCCTGTTTGGAGGAAGAGAAGCCCAGGAAGAACGAACTTGCTGCCTTGGCAAGTAGAGAACTAGAGGCTTGGGGTTCTGCTTGGAATCCCTAACCTGGAAAAGTGTCACAGATAGGGCAGAGCAGGTATCACGGCATAATGGCTAAGCTCAGGCACAGGTAGTCTACAGACCTGGCTTTGAGCTGTGGCTCTTCTCTTCACTAACTTTCCACATTTATAGGCAGTGGAGTGGAGTGGCTGTGAACACAGATTCTAGAGCCAGACTGCCTGGGTTCAAATGGTAGCTTTGCCAGTGATCACCTGGGGAATCACCCAGGTGCTGTGATGGTTGATTTTATGTGTCAGTTTGACTGGGCTAAGGAATGCCCAGAGAGCTGGTAAAACTATGTCCGTGTGTATCTGTGAGGGTGTTTCCAGAAGAGATCAGCATTTGAATCCATCAAGTGAGTGAGAAGACCGCCCTCACCAGTGCAGGTGGGCACCATCCAGTCCACTGAGGGCCTGAATAGAATGAAAAGGCAGGAGAGAGGGAGAATTTATTTTCTGTTTGAGCTGGGACATTCATCTTCTCCTGCCTGTGGACATTGGCACTCCTGGTTCTCAGGCCTTGGGCCTCGGACGAGAACTTAGGCCCCCATCCCCACCCCACCCACCTGCTCTTAGGCCTTTGAACTTGGACTCAGACTGAATTACGCCGCCAGTCTTCCTGGTTCTCTAGCTTGCGGATGACAGATAGTGGGACTTAGCTTCCGTAATTGCGTGAGTCAGTTCCTATAATCCATCTATCTATCGATTTATCAAACAATCAATCTATCCTATTGGTTCTGTGTTTCTCTGGAAAACTCTTGACTGATAAAGATGCCTAACCCCTCTCTGCCTCAGTTTCTTCCTTTGTAAAATAGAGGTAATAATAGTGTCCACCCCATGGAGTTGGTGTGAGGATCAAGTTAGTTAAAGTATATAAAGTATTTTGAGCAGTTCTTGGCACCTACAAATGAATCAATGAATATTAAGGATTATTATACTAGCAGCTTAACTTCTCAAGTATAAAATAGAGCAAAAGGCATGTTAGGAAGATTCCCAACACTGACACTTTGTGGTCACCTGTGCTATTCATGTCATCGCTGTTAGAGAAGCCATTACCACTGTTGGTGAGAGTGCAGCCCCGGACCTGGCTGCTGTGTCTAGTATAGTTCCAGCATCTAATAGCTGTGTGACCTTGAGCCAGTTACTTCACCTCTCTGTGCTCCATCTTCCTCACCTGTCCAATATAGATAGATACACAATAACACCTTTCCCATGGAATTATTGGGGAAATTAGATGAATTCATATGTGTAAAGCACTTGGCACACTGTCTGGCACATAACTGCTTAGTAAATAATTAAGAGGAGAAAACATGGAGGCAGGTGCTTTGTCTGAGGCTCATCCACAGGGCCCTGAAGGACCTCCTGGTTATGAGAAAAGAACCTCAAATCCTTCAGGGATTGGGAAGGCCAGTCTCCCTCTGTCATCCCTCCCTCCCCCATGATGCAGTCCTCTTCTCTCTCCAGCCACTGGGGTCCAGACACTTGGTTTTCAGAGAGGGTCACTGACCTTCTTGAAGGCAGAGATGGGGTCTTGTTCATCTTGTACCTCCAGTGCCCAGTGCAGGGTCTGGGGACACCAGCTGGGCAGGGAAGGGAAGATGAGGACTCCTGATCTCTTGCTGGGGATTTGGCTTCTCAGTGTATTGTCTTTGCTCAGCAGGGGCTTATGCCATGTCGGGCATGGGGCCCAGGCAGATTCACGGTTTTGTGTTGCCTTGACTTCCCTGAACCTTGCTGCTCCTCTGAGCGGCCAGCGCTTCCAGGAAAGGCTGGTGGAGTTGTGGTGAGTGGAGAAGAACCAGCTGGAGCTCAGGTGGTTCAGAATGAAGGCAGGAGACTGAAAGGTATCAGATTGGGCGCCCAGAGCCTGGTGGGCCCCTGTCCCACTCCCCAGCACTCTTTAAAAGCAGATTCTTGCTCATGTGCCCAGCCACAAGTCCCCAGGTGTGACTGTCCCTACACTCTCTCTCGCTCTCCAGCCAAGTCTTGTCTTTTTGAGGGGTAATGAATTTTAGGTCTGCAGAATTCCTTGATTATCTGTATTAGTTATTCCCTCAGCATCCCCTCATGTTTTCTTATATTTTACCCACTTACCCATTGATACACATCCTTAGGATCTAAAAATGAGGTGATTTAGCAGCATCAATTTTAAGAATCATCGACTTTTTAAAAAAGTAATTAAAGAATGCAGAGAGGAAGCCTGCCCTAAAGCTGCAATCAGGCTATTGGCTACTGGGGGACATGGGAAGAACCCTGGTGGCCTCATCCTCCCGTTTCTGAATCCTGGACATAGGCTGGACCTGGGCTCCTCAGGGCTCTTCCAGCTGCCAGTCAGAGAGCACAGCTGGTTTGCTCTTCTGGCTGTGGCTCTGGGTCTGGAAGGAACAAGAAACCCACGCCTGGGCAGAAATCTCGGGTGAGAAACTGGATACCAGAAGGGCTGTGCAGGATCTCTAAGTTGGCCTCAGCCTTTAGTTGAAACCACTTAGTTGTAGAGCAGGGAGAATGGTGGCTGGGGCAGGGGAGGGAGGCACAGGTCCCTCATCAGAGAAGCCTTCTGCTTTCCCTACACAGCAGCCAGCATCCCGTCCTGAGCCTGCAGGGGAGACACAATTTTAAAGTAAAAACTTCCAGATGTGAGGGATTCTCACATTTTACAATGACTTCTGCTGCTCATTTGACCCTTGTGGCTCTGTAGTGGAGTATCTCTATTTGACAACGATGGAACCTGAGACTCAGAGAGGGCGAGTGAGTTACTCAAGGCCACACAGTTGGGCAAGGGAAGCCATACACAGGACGCCATCAACAGCTTGCTCTTGCCCCTCTACTCAGCTGGGTTCTGAGGCCAGGTCCTTGCCACAGTCCTCAACCCTGGCTGGCACACAGCAGGGAAGAAAGAGTTTCCCAGCAGCTTCTGCATGTCCCTTCCCTAACAGGGACTAAGAAGGAAGGCTTAGTCTTAAGCCAGGGAACTGAAAGTTCTGGCCATGGAAACCTCTAGATTGAAGAGCACCAGCAGCTGAAGGGTAGGTCAGAGTTTTGCAAGCTGCCGCCAGGCTGCCTGGTTTCTGGTGCTTAGAGATGAAGGCTGACCTCGAAAGCCCTCACCGTGTCCACGAAACCTTACAAGACCTGGCTTTCAGCTACTTCTCCAGGCTTATTGCCCCTACTCCGCTCTCCTCTCCGCTCTCTCAGCACTGCCACATCGACTTCCTAAAGCCTACCCAGCCTGCCCAGCCTTGGAGCTTCATCAGCTCTGATTGGCTGGCTTGGAATTGTCCTTCCCAGACACCCACTCGGCTCCCACTCACATTCTTCCTTTCCCCAATCCCTTTGGTGCCTCCAGACCTCCTGCATGATGGGCCTGTTCCTTCACCACTTGCCGTCACCCATGGGGTGGGCGGTGTGTTTCTTCTTCATCACCTTGGTCAGTGTTGCATGTTGCTCCGTAGCCCTTGGTTGCTTCTCTCCCCTACCAGTGCCCACAGGGCATGGCTTTTGTACTCTGTTACATCTCCAGTTCCTGGCCCAGGGTAGGCACCTGATAAAAATTTAGGGAATGCTTACATGGTCTAGAGACCAATTTCCCCTTTAGATGTTTAGATGTTGACTGTCCCTTTTCTCCAAGTAAGGAGAGTTGTGATGGGGTGTGGAGAGGCACAGGGGAGAGAAGGAGCGGTATTACCAGCGAGTCTGTCTGGCAATGATATCTCCCCCAACCCCTTTTTATCCCAGAGGTGTAGACGCAGGTCAGACAACTTTCCAACTCTATGTGACTTTTGCCTGTCCCTCCATCCCTGCTGTGGTGAGCCTCTTATCTGAGCTTCCCCAACCGTTTGTGCAACGACTCCACTTAACATTGGTCTGCCGACTGTCATGGACATCTGTGAGTTTCCTGTGCCTTCTTGTTTAACAACGATCTCAGCTTGTGGCAAGGGAGTGGTGGTGGCATGCGGTAGAGCTGTCAGAGGGGTCAGCTTGGCCTGGGTTCGGGCTCAGGAGTGCCAGCTTCCTCGAGGAGTGGGAGGTTGGTCATGCAAGGGAGCATTGAGCCCAGGCCCCAGGATAACTGAGACTGTTTGGAGGTGGCGCCCCAACCCTTGCTTACATGGACGGGTCTCAGAGGGGTGAGGCTGGGCTTACCTGCTGAGCCCTGCAAATGCAGGTGAGGTGGCTCAAGCGTTTCTACCTGGACTGGCGTGGAGCTCAGGCCTCTGCATCTCTCTCTTCCTGTGTGTGCCGAGTCAGCTGCCCTGCCCTGATGGGTCTATGGGTTTGTGAACGTGTGTGTATTCGTGCCATGAGTGTGACACCTGTGGGTGTGTGCTTGTGTGAGCTGTGTCTGCGTACACCCTCACATGTGTCTTTGTCTTTGTGGGGATTTCCTTCAGGCCTGTGATTCTAAAATCAACACAACCAAATCTACACTCGTCGCCGGCTTTCCCTGCCCTGCTGTGGAGCACGTGAACCCGGGGACGCATTCGGCTTTCCTCTGGAAAGCGAAGGCAGGTCTTTCCTCTTTAAAGGTAAATTCCAGGGGGATGAACACTACAGAGGAATTGTCCCGGAGATAGCTGGCTGGTGGCCAATTCCTCTTGTAAAAAAGATCCCCGGTGTCTGTGGAGCCAAGATGAAACAATTCTTTGGAATTAACCAAGCTAATTTTGACGAGCAAACATTTTGCTACAATGAAAGTTTTTATTGTAACACATAAAAGTCAAAACAACACCCAGTCCCCTTGGGGGAGACAGGCGGGTGGTAATAAGAAAAACAGCGCACACACAAGCTCTAACTAATCATTGTGAAATCAAAAGTGCTCCTAGCTGCCAAATTAAATGCGACTAAAAATAACCGTGGATAGGAGCTGCTGAAGGGCAGCCCCTGGAAGCTGTTGATTCTTTGGCTTACTTGAGGAATCACAAACCCTGAGCCCTTCAAGAACAAGCCATTGTATTCCAGGGAAGGGTAAGGCCCAGACAAAAGGCATTGCCAGCTTCTGGAATATTCCGCAGGCCTGGGCCAAGGCAGGGGTGCCTGGTGGAAGCAAGGAAGGAAGCTGAGAAGCTGCCATTTCTATGGTACCTGGTGCTCTCTGGAGCCAGTCCCAGGTGTCCTGTAGGTCCGCACATTTGGTTCCTACTGGGCTCCTCTCAGGGAATCACCACCCCCCACCAGCACCCCCCACCCCACCCCTCACTGCTCCCTCCGCCTCTCACTCTTGCCTGGACCTCAGCCAAGACCAAGCTTCTCGGCTGTCTTTTGTGATGATTGTTTGATGTCTTGGGTTCCCCGAGGTTTACGTGACCACTGTGCTTCTCGGCATGTCCTGTAACAAACACCCCACATTTTAATGGAAGAAGTTCCTTTTGGTGGACAAGGCTTTGTATTGAGCCCTGGGGTTGTGTGTGTGTCGCAATAGGGGATGAACCCAACCTGAGGGAGCTGCCCTTACAGAGTGTATGGTTAGCACTGAATGATGTCACGTTAAACCAGAAAGCATTTCCTGCACTCCTGAGGTAGGAGGTGGGACTTGTCTCCAGAGGCAGGGCTCAGACACTGGACCAAACTGAGGACTAGCTAAGAGAGAGACCAGGCGGAAGCAACTTTCATAAGACATGCCCACTAGTGTGTCATGTCAGTTTACCATTGCCATGGCAACACCCAGGAGTTACCACCCCTTCCCATAGCAATGACCTGATGACTCAGAAATACCCTTTGAAATTTCTGCATTGACCACCCTTTAATCTGCATGCAATTAAAAGTAGGTATATATATGACTGCAGAACTGCCCTGAGCTGCTTCTTTCTGCCTATGCCAGCGTAACACTGCTGCTTCAAGAAAGCTGTTTTCTTCTATCCCACCACCCATTTGCCCTTGAATTCTTTCCTGGGTGAAGACAAGAACCCTCATGGGCTAAGCCCCAGTGATGCCCTGCATCAGTCCTACTTGATACTCAGAACTGTGCTGGCCCTAAGACACAGTCTGACCTTCCAGGAGCTCACACTCAGTTATGAGAAGGGATACATAGGCACATAAATAACTCTAAAAATCTGCCCATTATAAGAAGTGTGCAAATATATGCCCTGGGAGCCCAGTTCTGCTTGGCACAGTCAGGGCAGACTTCTTGGAAGAAAGATCACTTGAACTAGCCTTGAAGGATCCAGACATGAGAGAGTGGAAAATGTGTTCTCCCTGGTGTTTTTCACTGCTTCTTCCCAGGTGAGTGTCCTGGGTCCCTAAAGCTAGCACAAGGCTTTGACGGGCAGGACTCATTTCATCCTACACAGACCCCATCCATTCATCTCTATTTTTTCTCAACTCCAAAACACATCATCTGTCTGACAGGACGTTTCCCAACAGGGATGTTCACTGGATACTTGGAAATAGGGTAATTTAGAGACAGATCGAGGAGAGGAGGAGAAATCAGTTTTTTATCTGATATCTTTACAGCAGGAGCCAGCCCTCTCTGTGTGGTGGTTTGGCACACAGACCTGAGAGTCAGATGGAACGGGGTCTAAATCCCTTTGTCTCTACTAGCTAGGGAGGGGTGTATAAAGTGGGAAAGTTGAGTTGAGGCAGAGCAGATGAGCCCCAAAATTGGGGCTTAGCCCAGGAGGGTTCTTGGCTTTGCCCAGGAAAGAATTCAAAGGTGAGCTGGGGTGTTAGACAGCATTTTTAAACCCATGTAGCAGTGGACAGCAGCAGCAGAGGTACTGCTTCTCGCAGAGCAGGGCTACCCCATAGGCAGTGTGCCCAGAGTATCTCTGCTCTGCGAGGCTCACCTGCCCTGCATCACAGTGTCCTCTCCAAAACTTAGCTTTTTTTTTTTTAATGTAAAACAGATATCAGAGTGTTGACTTCATAAAATAGATCCCTTTATTATTATTATTGTTGTTGTTGTTATTATTATTATTACTGAGACAGAGTCTCGCTCTGTCACCCAGACTGGAGTGTAGTGGTGCAATTTTGGCTCACTGCAACCTCTACCTCCTGGGTTTAAGTGATTCTCCTGCCTCAGCCTCCCAAGTAGCTGAGATTATAAGCGCCCACCACCACACCCAGCTAATTTTTGTATTTTTAGTAGAGACAGGTTTCGGTATGTTTTCCAGGCTGGTCTTGAACTCCTGACTTCAGATGATACACCCCCTATTGGCCACCCAAAGTGCTGGCATTACAGGTATGAGCCACCACGCCCAGTTCCTTTATTATCCCTTTTATTGGTTAGGACATGCTGGCAGCAAGTAACAATACCAAACAGATAATGGCATAACTTGTACATATATATGTGATCTTAGTTGACAAGACAGGTGGTTCCAAGGCTGGTGCAGCAACTCAACAATGTCAGCGAGGGACCAGGCTCTCTCTATCCTCCTGCTGTGACATCCTCAGCAGGTGTTGCCCCATGGTCACAAGGCAGTCACCCTGGTTCCAGGCATTATATCCTTCCCCAAAGCATCACCAGCAGGAAGGAAGGGGGAGTGGGAGAGAGAGGACCCAGGGTTCTTTTCTCATATGTGTCTTCATTCGGGAGGAAAATCTTTCCTGGAGATTCCCATTTACTTCCTTCCCATCTTGTTAATTGGAACTGTGTCATTCAGCAACTCACAAGCCCATCACTGGCAAAGAGGAAACGGATTACCATGATGGATTTAGACCCATCACATTTCATCACTTGAGGCTGGGCATGCTGATATCACATTGATACAAAAATCGGAATGAATATTGAGTAGACAACCAGCAGTGTGAGCCACTCCATGGGCCACCCAGGCTGTAGCTGACACTGGGATGGGCACAACAGGAATGCAGCTGTACTGGATACAAAGCTCCACATTGGGCTGGGTCTCAGGGAGAAGAGAAGAAATTATTGCCCACATCTCATCAGAATCTAGATCACAAGGAATCAAGGGTCATACCTAGATGCTTTTAAGGACACACAGAGGTCTCAGAAACACTACCCTCTTGCCAGCATCAAATGCCCCCAGCCCCACCAAGTACATGTAATACAAGGCTTTGCAGCAAAAAAGACTGCAGGAGGAGGCTGGACTCCCAGCTCAGCCTCAGACTTGCTGTGTGGTCCTGGGCAGATTACTTGACTTCTTTGGGTGTCAATGCCCTCCTCTGAATGGAACCATACTCGCTCTATGGATGCCATGTGGCTGGTGAAGGCCTTCAGATGCAGAGAATCATCTGGGAAGTTACGATGCAGGTCAGGGTGAAAAGGAGATTTGATTTGTGACGCAATCTGGGAGCAGGGCTCTCAGGCTCCTCAGCAGTCAACAGCAGGTTGGACCTGGTGTGCTTTTAAGGTATCTTCCAACTTGGATGTGCTGGGATCCTGTGCCTAGTAAAGTAGTGAAGTAGTCACCATTTAGATTCAGACTCATGCTCTGCCACATACAAGCTGTGTGAACTTTGGCCACATTGCTTAACCTCTCTGAGCCTTAGTTTTCTCATTTATAGAAGTAGGGACATCTACAGAAGTAGGGATAATTAAAAGGTTGTAGTGGTTGAAATTATGCATGTGAAGCCCTTAACGGTGCCTGGCACACTGGTAAGTGTGGGGCAAACGTGGGCTATTATTGTATTATTGTTGATAGGTTATTTTATATAATTCTCACAGCAACCTCATGGTGTAGTGATTATCATCCCATCTACTGTCCTTATATGTGAGACTCTGAGCGACAGTGAGGACTTGTCTACAGTTCTTCATCCAGTACAAAGGCAGATTTTGAATCCAGGTCTTCTGACTCCTGACTCTTCTCCTTTCTACTGCACTCCATTCAGTCTGGAGAGACAGAATACAGCAAAGATGGAGTGAACACTCAGATGGGGGGCAGAACACACACACACACACACACACACACACACACACACACTCTGCCTGTGCTAAGGTCTCAGGGAAACTGTAAGTAATAACAACGGCTAGTCTGCTTTTGTGTATATAAAAGGCTCCCAAAAGAAATTGTTCTTATCTCCATTTTATAAATGACAAAATGATATGTAGAGAGGTTCAGAAATATGCCACACAGTTGTGCAGAGCTTGATCTGCCAGGTTCCAGGCGCCAAGTCCTTGACGCTGGGCCAGGCTGCAGTAAGTCAAGCTGGTATGGCCTTCCTGGGTCCCCTCTGGCTTCCCAAGCCTCTTTGCCCCACCAGTCACTCCCAGGTCCCTGGGGCACTTAAGCCAGCAGCTCACCCTCTCTGCCCAGGAAGCCTCAGAGCAGCCAGTGGCCCTCTCCCTTGGCCTTTCCTGGAAAGGCCCTCTGGGTCCGTCCCTGCAGGAGCCTCCTGCCTCCTAGCTTGTGCCACCTCCTGATGCTGACCTGCTTACAAGTCACACCAGCATCAGTGCAAAGTGTACCGTCACCCCTGCCTCTGCTTCTGTCAGAATCCTTGGTTGGAAATCAGCAGAATCTTCTGAATATCCTTAACCCAGAGGCTAGATCTAAGGATAAAAATGGCAGGGATCAGCAGGCAGTTGAGGAGGACATCTGGGCTGGAGAGTGGCTGGGGCAGTCCTCAGGTCATGCCTGGAAATAACGTCTTGCACAAGTGGATCCTGCCTGATTTGCTGAGTACCTTCACCTGCATCCCCCTGCTTGTGCCTCCAGCTCCCCTATTCAGGAGGCTGGGCAGGTGTTGCATGCCCATCTGCCAGATACAGAAACCAGGGCTTGCCAGTGCCTAAGATCACAGAGCTGGTAAGAGGAAGGTTCTTCAGCCCCAGTCCTGAGCACTTTCCGTTCCCCAGGGGCTTTCTCTAGGTAGCATTGGGGCAAGCACTCCGTCCAAAAGCCTTCAGCCCCAAGATGTTGGAGTGTCCCTTGGAATGTTTGCTCCCTGGTGAGGGGCCTGGACTTGGCTCTTTCTCACACTGGCATAGCCTGTATGCATGAAATATTTGTGGGGGAGAAAGCAGGGTTTACTGGTTGGGGAGCAGCTTCAGGGAGCTGGTGATTCTCAGAGAGGTTGGCTCAGCCCTCTCATGGCAGCACATCTGGCTGAACTGGCCTGAGCCCAGTATTTTGCAGCAGGTAAAGAAGCAAAGCAAAAGTTCATGTCAGCCAAACACGGTGGCTCATGCTTATAATCCCAACACTTTGGGAGGTCAAGGCAGGTGGATCACTGCAGGTCAGAAGTTTGAGACCAGCCTGGCCAACTGTCTCTGGTGAAACCCCGTCTCTACTAAAAATACAAAAATTAGCAGGACGTGGTGGCATCTACTCAGGAGGCTGAGGCAGGAGAATTGCTTGAATGTGGGAGGCAGAAGTTGCAGTGAGCCAAGATCACACCACTGCACTCCAGCCTGGGCAACAGAGTGAGACTCCATCTCAGAAACAAACAAACAAAACATTCATGTCAGCCAGCAAAACCTGGAGCCATACGCCAGCTCTGATTTTCCTTTCTGCCTCTTGTCTTAGACCTTGGGTTGTGGATATGGTGCTGTGGAGGCCTATGGTCCAGGCTTGGTCATTTACCCTCTCTGAGCTCTATCTGTAAAAAGAGGGTGCTTGTGTCCCCAGAGAGCCCTTCTTCACCTCTACAGCCCCTCCTATCGCCTCTGCCCTGCCCTCTAGGTCTCTCCGTCACACACACAGACTCACACGCACAGGTGCATTCACAGAAACATACACAGACAACACATGCAGACACACACAAACATACACACAGGCACATTCACAGACACAAGCAGGGACACGCTTATACACATACCCACAGACACACAGACATATGAAGACAACATTTCTTGTGCCACATCTGCTCTCAGTCACAGGCTGGAATTTTGTAGAACTGACCTCAGTGTCCTGGTTCAGTGATCCTCAAACATGACTCCACTTAGAATCCTCTGGGAGCTTCTGAAAATCCCACATGCTCAGACCACACCCCAGACTCATTGCATCACAGTCTCTACAGGCTGCTTCCAGACACCAACATTTTTTAAAGCCCCTAGGTGACTTCGATGTGCAGCCGAGGTTGAGAACCAGTGACCCCCAATTTATTTCCTCACCCAGGAAGGAGCCCCATAGAGTGAATTACAGAGAGGCACTCCAGCACCAGATACAGAACTCACATTTCCAGGCTCAGCCAGTCTCCCTTCAGCTTGTCTAATCAACCCTTGACCCTAATTGCCCACAGCAAGGGGCAGAGTTGCATCACCACCAGCCAAACCTCTGCTGCCGCCTTAGGGAGAGAACTGAGCAAGAATCATTTTCTTTCCTCCACGTGTTGGGGTGGGATGTTTCTCAGATTGGAGGAGACCACCTACGTGAGAATTCTTGAGAGCTTACTAAAATGCAGATTCACAGGCCCCAGCACACACCAGCTGAGTTGCAGTCTCTAAAGGCTATCTTGAAGCCTCCTGGTGACACACGTTGGGCTAGTCTGAGAGTCAGAAGACCAGGGCTTGAGTCCTAGCTCTGTCCCTGACTTGCTAGGTCACTGTTGGGGGGTCTGGTCTCTTATCTGTAACCTCTTGAGGAGTCCCCTGAAAAGCAACAAAGTCTGTCTGGAGGGAGACTTCGCAGACACAAAGGCGCTGTATAAGTTGGTTACTTTATTGTTATTGTTGGTTTTGTGCTTGTCATTTACACTCTGTGGGTCCTGCTATGACCTGATGCCTCAGTGAATGAATGTGAGTAGAGAGCTGGAGGGCTGATAAGCCCTGAAGATGCTGTAAAAATAGCCACATGCTGGTCATGCACAAGATGTGGGGTGAGAGTGGTGTATTTATCAATGTCTTTGTGCCCTACTCAGCAGGGATGATGAGCAAGGCCCTGTAATTATTACAGGGATGTTCTGTTGCTCCAGTGAAGCCTGGACTTGAATTAAGTCTTAGAGAAAGGTAGAGGAAATGGAACATTTTGGAGCACTGACTACATAGTAATCCATGGGGCACTTTCACGTATCAGTGCACCAAGTTCTCATGCTCAGTTTTACCCCCATGAAATGAGAAAATGGAAATCCCAGAAGAGAAAACAGAAACTCAGACTTACGACCTGTCCTGAGTCACTCAGGCAGCAATGGCAGGGCTGGGGTTAGAACCCAGGAAGGTCTGTCTCCTGCTGCCCCGGGTGTTCCCATGTACCACATGGCTCTCCACTGTACGAGAGCTTGCAGGCTTCACGAACAGCCTCTCGCTTCGCCTGCTGGAAGTGTCCAGCCTGAAGCCCGGAGCCCTTGAAGGATCTTTGCCCATGAGATGTTGGGGGATCACCCAGCCAGACCCCTGCACTGTGTTCCCTCAGGTTTCTGGGGAGGATGAGAACATCTGAAGTCAATCGCATTCTAACAACACAGGGTTTCAAAGATAAAGATCAAAGGCAGAGTAGGTCAAAGAAGCCAACATCAGACTCCCCCCCAGATTAAAGCGAAAGGAGCCGCACTCCACTCCCTGCAGGCTAAAGTCTCCAGGAGGCCTACATGGAACCCGAAAAACTTCTCCAGCCTGGAATCTCAGCGTCTGTCAGCTAGTGCTGTAGTACAGAGGGCAGGTCACAGATGGGCAGAGTCACACAGAGCAGGTCAGGAGGTCCTGAGAGAGAGGGGGAGAGAGAGGGACAGAGATGGAGAGAGACACACAGGGAAAGCAAGACACAGCGAACCAGACATAGGTGTTCAGAGCGAGGCAGAGAAGAGAGATGAAAGAGAGAGAGAGAGGGAGGGAGGGAGGGAGGGGGCAGAGAGAGAGAGAGAGAGAGAGGGAGGGGGAGGGGGGAGAGAGAGAGAGAGAGAGAGCAAAACAGAGAGCCACAGATGCAAAGTGAGGTATTGAGGCATAAAAATAGAGTGTCAGAGTGAAGCAGAGGCCGAGCCAGGCTGGGAGAAAGCCTGAGCGCAGCAGGACAAGGCTGGCCCCGGAGGTATCAGTGTGCTGTTGTGCAGGCGGAACTTTCCACTGAGGCCGCCCCCCACCCATCAGCCCATCCTTGATCCACGTGGATCCTTTGCCTCCACGTGGAGGCTGGCCTGATGTCTAGATGGAAGGCCAAGACTCCCGGGCAGAGACTGGCAAACAACCCACCAAACAGGCTGGAGGGGCTCCCTGGGGGTCAGGAGGGCTGCGGAGACCTGGGTCCTCAGGCCCCTTAGAGACTGGAAGCCCCCCAACCCCTACTCTGCTCGTGGCCTGGCCAGGCCTGCAGGGCCCCCATGGTCCCATGCCCTCCCGCTGTGGCCTGTGCCTTCCTTCCTCTCCTCTACCTGTGTGCACCAAACCTGCGAAGCCCAAACCAGCCTTCCCCTCCTCCAAGAAGCCCACTGGGACCGTGGCTCCCAGGGATTTCTCCAGGCTTCTTTTTGCTGCATTGCAGCCTCATGGTTCAGTAATGCAGGGTTTGTGTTCTAAATGCCATGCACAAAAGTTCTCTGTTCCCTCTTTCTATCTAGATGTCAAATTCTCTTCCCTTTCCTCTTCCCTCCCCTCCCCACCCAGGCCTCACGGCATGTGCACTAAAAAGCTTCCATGAGGTTCTGAAATGTGCTATTTTCATTCAGAGAGTGCTCATTCCTTGACCGCCTTCAGCTGATCCTCATTTTGGAGGGTAGGAAGTGGAGGACAGCATTGTGCCTACCCAACGGGAGGAGGAGGCCCAGGCAGGCAGCTTGCAGAGGTAGCAGCGTGGGTCTGAGGCAGGCTCAGCTCTCAGCCTTTTGTCACAGGCTGCCTCCTGCCTCCAGCCTCTCTTCCTGAACCTCACTCAGGACAAGAGCTGAGCACCTGCGTTAGCGGGAGGCGGGGTTATTCCACCTTGCGGGCCTGGCTCAGACCTGAAAGCCTCATCCCCACTGGCCCGAACCTGCTCTCTCACTTCCCTTTCTCAGTGGTCAGCACCTGCTGAGCTCCCCACGCCCTTGTTCCCACCCCTGCCAGGCACACCCTCTTCCTTTCCCCAGAGGCCTCCTTTTGGGCTGGTCCTGCTTGGCCAAAGCCAGATGCAGGGCCACTCAAAGTCCAGTGGGGGGAGAAATGTGAACCCACCACTCAGCCAGAAGGAGTGACAGCCAGGCCATCAGGGACTCCCACATTCCCAGCAGTAGTTTCCCCACCAGAATGGAGTGTCTCTAAGGCTGCGGCCATGCCTGCTGGTCTCTGTATCTCCCAAGCCTAGCCTGGGACTTGGCACTTAGTGAATGCTTGGACCATTGCTGAGCAGGTGAAGAGGGTCCAGGTGAAAGACTGAAGCCCTGACAGCTTCGAGCTGCACTGCCTTCCTTCCTGCCATCATGATGCCAATGACAAGGTGATGTAAAATAAAAATATCGCTGAGCAAAGCACCAACAGTATCACAGCTGACACCCACAACAATTCTGGTGCCCGAGGCACAGGAGGCTTGGTGACTTTCTCAAGGTCCCCCAAGCTAGTGAGTGGGGAGGGCACGGTTGGACTCTGAGTGTAAGCTCTCGGGCACACTGCTGGACCCCAGGAGAGGCGGGTTCTGGCAGCTCCCCTGTGACCTGGGGTGAGTTCCATTTCCCCTCTGAGCTTCAGGCTCCTCGCGTGTGAAATGAGGACTGAACTCCTTGGGTTCTTCATTCCCTTTTCTCAGTTAACATTTCCTAATTTAAAGGAATGAGATCACTTCACCTTCCTTGATTAAGATTCATGCAATAGTTTGAGGCAGGACTCCTGCCTTCAAAGATCTTACAGTATAGTGGGGGTGAGACATAGTCTATTTAATATTCAGACAATGGGGCTGCGGAAGCCTTGGGGATGGGAGCTGGAGGCCTTCCTGGAGGAGGACAGGGGATGGGGTGGGCCTGCACGGAGGAAGCATTTTCCCTGTGGATTGGTCAGGAGGGGAGGGTGGATGTGAATGGGAGTGTAGTTGAGATGAAGAGTACAGGAGGAGGACACCGGCCAGCTGGAATGGAGAAAGCCATGACTTTCTAGCAATTTCCTTTTCCAAGCCCCTCTTGCAAGTGAGCATCTTTAATTTATTAAGGGACTGATTTTAAATCATCCTCCCTCTCTCCCTGCCCACCCTCCATCCTCCACTGCCTATATTTCCCCTGACCATAAATTTCTTTTTAATGACAGTTTAGAAAATGAACAAATCTTTAGTGACACTTTTATCACCCCCAGAGTACTTTTAATAAGAGGTTTCGGTAGATTGCATTCCAGGAGTGGGGAGGGGGAGAAGGCAAGATGGTAGCTTCACCAACCTGCATGCACAAAGCTGTTCTCCCTGGTCCCAGACCTGCAGCCCCCAAACCAACCCTCTCCGCCCCACCCCTACCTGGAGGCAGGGGGTATCCCCTGACCTAGGACCCCAAATCCCTGGGTTCTAGCCCCCATGCTGACAATCCACTCATCTTTTAGCCTTGGGCACATCCCTTTCCTCCTCCTCTCCCTCCCTCTCTCATCTGTAAAATCTTGCCTATGTGCAAGAGATAATTAGTGCAGACCTATTAATAATGGTTAAAAGTAATTAGCTGCCGACACTTGGTGCCACACCTAGTTACTCAGACTGGCAAATCAGGCCCCAGAATATTTCTCAAACTAAAAACAGGGCCAGCTCAACTGGATTTGAAAGCATGGCTCTAACCCCTCCATTGGTCACCGGGAAGTGTGTGTTGCAGGCCTCTTTTTGTGCTCACCCTATGTTAGATGTGAACGTACTGGAAAATCCATGGAGTACCTACAATGTGATGTCTCCTTCAAGAGTTTTCAACTGAGCTGGGCAAGCAAGAAAAGCTGCCCAGAATAAGGTTGTGTCGGAAAGACAGCCTGACAGGGCCAGGAACAGGGTGGGGCAGCAGAGGGATCGCCCATGATGGATCCCTAGAAAGGGGAGATTTATAACATGGGGTTGGCTGGGAAGGGGAGGATCTAGAGGGAACTGTCACAGCTCAGGAGTAACAAAAATGCTGAACAGGAACCATGAGCAAGGCCTGGGAAAGAGAGCCATTTAAGGAAAATCAACAGGATTTGGGGGCTGGCTGGATATGGGGCATGTGAGCATTGAGGTTTGGAATAATGGCAAGGGGAGGTACCACAAAGAAAGGCAACCCGGGAAGATGGCAGTCCATCATTGAGTGACCTGTAAAATGATTCTGTCCATTTTAATACACACAGGAAAAAAAATTTGTTTTCTTTAAGAAGCACACTGTTGAGGGCAATTTGAATTACAATTAGTCTGGGAAAGGTTACTAAAGCCTATAATTATAGCATTTTGGGAGGTTGAGGTAGGAGAAGGTCACTTGAGCATAGGAATTCGAGATCAACCTGGGCAACATATTAGACATGTATTAGAGACTCTGTCTATATATAAGCATATATATATATATATGCTTAAAAAACAAAGAGGGATTAAAAGTTAACTGAGTAAAAAAGTAATTTGGGTGATTTGGGTGCTTAGGGATCTTGACATTTACTGAGCACCTACTATGTGCCGATCACTGTGCTTTGCACTTTTAGGAGCTGGTGCATTGAAAGAATTTATTGCTGGGTACAGCTTTCTAAATGAGAGCTATCCTGCTTCTTATCTTTATTACTGAGCAGAAATCATTATGCCCATGGATGGGAAATGAACATTTAGGGCATAGAAAATAACAGTAGTAGCTAATAGCTCTTGAGTAGTTACTAAGCGCTAGACAGTGCTCTAAGTGTTTTGCGTGTGTTAATTTGTTTAAACTCACAAAAATCCTAGCAGGTAGGTGATATTATTATCAACCTCATTTTATAAATGAGAGGTTGAGTGCCTCTCCCAAGGCCACACAGTAACTGCCAAGTCAGGGTTCGAACCTGGTAGCCTGACTCCAGTGCTCACTAATTCAACTACACTCCAGACTGCAGCATCTTATCTGTTTCTAACCCTGAAGAGGGGTCAGTAGCAGTGGGGGTGACTTTAGAGAAGGCTCCAAAGGGTTGCCTGAGAGCAGACTGGCTCTGAGGAAGTCTTGAGGGGAACAGATGTGAAGCCTGGGTTATCAGTTTCTCACCATGAAAAGATGCAGGAGAAAAACCTGGGGGGCTTTAATTGCCTTTCTCAAAGGGCTGCAGACAGGTGCCTGAGGGTACGCCTGGCTCATAAGGTGTTCCTGGCCTGGAAGCAGAGCTGGCACCAGGAAACAGAAGTCTGGAGAGGGAAGATTAAATTCCATTTAACCTCGAATTGGAGACAGATACACTGAAAGAGAGGTGGCTCTCGTTCCGATTTTTTCTTTACATTTGCTCTAAGTGTATTTGAAAAGGCCTGAACACAGGAGAGAGGATGACACAGGAGTGAGAAGCTGTAGCTTTGCCACCCAGTGTCTGTGGGGTGCTGGGCACACCACTGGCCTTGCTGAATCCCAGTCTCCTGGCCTGCAAAATGCAGCAAAGCATCTTTATCTCAGAAAGCGGGGAGCTTGCAACGTGTTTAGCTCCTGGCCCAGATTTGGCCTTCCGTATTCTGTAATTGGTAGCTATTATTATTATTATGGCTGTAACTATAGATCATTAATTTACAGTTTAAAAATGCTTCACCTATTTCACTTTGCACTATTATTTTACAGAAGAATTAAATTTTTATGGGAAATTCTCCTAATTGACTGGATTCAATGTCATCCTGCTTCTTGCAGCACGGATAGGCATTACCAGGCATGACTTCTCTCTGCCGGTGCCCACTGGGCCCCTCTTCATCTCCTACCATCTATGGAGGGTCAGTTCTGTGCCAGCACCATCCTGGGTGCTTTGCAGACATGCTCTTCAATTCTGAAGACAGCTCTGCGGACAGGACTTTTTCCCTACCTTGCAGATAAGGAAGTGGAGCCTCTGAGAGTTTGGATGACTTGCCTGAGGTCACATAATTAGGAAACACTGAGCTGGGATTCAGGACCAAGTATGTCTGTCACTAAAGTCCAGGCCTCCCAGATGGAAGATCCAGGGCTTAGGGGATTCTCTGGAATGGCGCTGACCTTGCACAATGGAGACAGTGACCCGCTAACGGTCCTCTCGAGGACAATATAAGCTCTCCAGAGATGGTTCCTTTTGGGCTGAGCAGCTCCAAGAAACCCCAAAGAAGCATCAGCCAGGGGGATGCCACCTCTACTCACCAAGTGTCCCCCAAATGGTAAGGGGAGCCAATTCCTCCTCTGCAATCCCCATGTCCTTGTCTCCCTGGCTCCCATCCTAGGCTCAGTTGCCCATGTTCAAGGGACCAGATGTGATGCAGGGAACGGAGCCATAGTAATCCCTTATACTTGCCTGGCCCTTGTAATTTGCAAGCAGCCATTTCACATACCCCATGGCCTCTGAGCTAACAGGGAGGCAGTGACCCTGTGAATAAGAACACGGGTCTTTGGGGCACACTAACTCAGGTTCAAGCCTCTCTTCCACCCCTTCCTTGCTGTGGAGCCACGGGCAAATCACTTCACCTTCCTAAGCCTTGCTCTCCTTACCTGAGGAACAGGGAAAATACCTGCTACACAGAATCTTTATGAGGGTCCATTGAGGCTATGCATCTATACATATGCAGTATGTTTATTTACATAAAACCTCTCTATTTACATGTCTCTTAATAGCCCACAAATAAATAATAAATACTGATACATAGTTATGCTTTAACACATTCATGTTAATTAAGCATAGACACACTCAACGGAGGATGATAAAAACTATTGTTTAAGCCAAGACCTTATATTTTGTTTTATTTTCCACATTGATCATCAACTCACCTACCAGACTGTAAGGCCTGTGAGGCCAGGGCCATGTCTGTCTGCTCCGGACTCCCCCGACAGCACTTAGCTGAGCCATGGGCTCAGCTAATCCCTGTGTGAATTAGCTACCTGGTTTAATGCTCACAACAGCCCTTTGAAGTAACAGATATTATCATCCTCATTTTACAGATGAAGAAATGAAGCTTCAGGGAGATAAACAGGGTCGCAAAGCTATAAATGGTGGGATTGAAGTTCAGATTCAGGTTCCTGACTCATGAATCTGTGCCATGAGTCACATCACCCTGCCCGGGAGTGATCTTTCTCTTGACAGATGGAAGACTAGAACCCCACTTCCCAGGGCTTCATGCCCTGAGTGTCCCCCATCCCATGAGAGAATGTGGGTGGAGTGGCCACAAGGCCCAGCCGCTCAGCTTTCAGGGGAGCATCAGTTGGTCAGTTGCCTGAGAGGTCCTGCAAAAAAGGCTTGTGGATGAGGAAAATGACAGTGCCCATCACATCCATGTCTCCACGTGGCAAGACTTAAAGCAGTCTGGGGACACCACACACTTCTGTTTCCCCAGGAAGCCCTTCCTCATGGAGCTATTTCCTCCACAGAAGGGAGCCCTGCCATGCCGGGGGTGCTCATCTCTTCAGCAGGGAGGGCAGTGGGCTGCCGTGAACTAGGGGAGCCACAGGAGCTGTGGCCCTGGTCTAGGCCCGCCAGCCTCACTCTACCTGGAGTCTGGAGGGAAGCTGCCCTTGGGCACCCATCAGGTCTCGTGTTAACTACCAAGTACCTGTTACTTTGCTGGCCTCAGGGAGCTGGAATCATTTGTTGAAGACCATTTGCCCCATGAGAAAAGAAGGAGAAATTGAAATCCAGACCTATCTGACTCCAAGTCTAGTGTTCCAGGGCCTTCCCTAGCCTCAATCTGTGTATTCATGATTGAGTGCAACCCAAGAGAGCTCTACTGCCCAGGGACATCCCCGTGAAGCTACTGCCCCCTTGCTCAGAAGGAGGGTGCGGAGGGCCTCAGGAGAGGAGAGGGTGTCACTCAGGGGGAAGAAGAGGCAGAAGGAGGCTGAGTGCTGTGAATGTCAAGCTCTCCTTCCCAGCACCTCAGTCTGGCCAAGCATGTTTTTCTGGCTTCTGGTAGTGCTGGGGATGTGGAGGCTGAGAGGTTGTGTGTGTGTGCGTGTATGCATGTGTGCGTGTGTGCGTGTGTGATAGCACACTAGATTGGGAGCCTAGGAACATGGCTGTATTCCCAGGCTCTGGTGCAAAGAAGGCAGGGGACTTGGAGAGTCACACTTCCTCGTCACACTCTGTTGCATCAGGAAGGCTAGCTAGGTGCTCTCTGAGGTCCTGCCAGCAGCCCCACCATCATCCTGAATTTCTAACCTGAACAAAGACACAGATGCTGAAGCCTGACTGCCTGGGTCCAATCTCAGCTCTGCTACTGAGCAACTGTATGATTACAGGCAAGTGAATTAACCTCTCTAGGCCCTCAGCCTCTGCTACAAAACAGGGATAATGACAGTCTCTGCTCTCATGGAGTTGCTGTGAGGATTCAATGAGCAAATGCATGTCAATCAGTAAATGCTCAGCAAATAGTCACTACTATTATCATTACTATCCAGAGCCTTTATCCACAATCCTGAGATCCCAAACACTCTGATCACAGAGAGCTTTTTGAAAATTCATTTGGCAACTATTTTAAGTCTTTATTTATCCCATGGACTGTGAATATTCATTAGTTTCCCTGTAGAAGTGTTAGTGAGTTTGATTACAGGGCACTGTCCCAGATCATGCTGGGGTGACAAAATTGTGGCATATCTGCCATATTCCATTTCTGAAATCCAAAAAGTATTCTAAATCCTGAAACACTTCCGGTCTCAAGGAATTTCAATAAGTTATTATTGTCTTGAGCTCTCTCTTTCAATTCTTCCAATAATCCTGAAAAGTAAATACCCTTTATTCCCATTGTATAGATAGAGGAACTTAGGCTTGGAGGAGTTAAAGAACATGTCCCGGATGCCATGGCAGGTACACAGCAGGGCCCAGACTCAAGTCCTGACCTCTGACTGCAGACCTGACAGTGGCCCCCTCTGCAGGCCTCCTAGGTGGTCAGATCCCCAAGGCTCCCGAGAGCCTGTGTCTGGTTCAGTGTTGTCCCTCAGAGACCTGAACACACCCCCCTTGCCCAGTGAAGGTCCACTGAATGAATGACGGCAGCCATGAGCAAAAGACATGGAATCCTCTTGGACGGGCAAGCAGCTCCGCAAGGAGACTTGGAGAAAAAACGGTGAACTCAATGAGAACTATTCCCCTAGGAGCCTCCCAAGGTACCCTGCCATCTGAGCCCAAGATGGAGTCAAGCTGAGTTGGGCCCGTTTCTGACTCTGTCCAAGCCCACTTACAATCAGACCCTAAGCCAGTCCCTGACCTGCTTGAGCCTGAGTTTCATCATCCCTGTGAATGAGGGTAATAACAATTCTGCCTCATATAGCCACTGTACTTGGCAGGGTCTTGGGGGCAGATTTGGTGAGGGGACCCAGGGCCTGTAGCACTCAAGGACAGCTGGAGCTGAACTAACCAACTTCTTTTTCCCAGGGACTTCCTGCCATCTTCTCCCGAGCGTGGGAAAATGGGCTCCTCCAGTAACCTATGAGGAATTCCCCCATGCCCAGAACAGGATCTTGCAAGCTACTGCTGAGCCTCCTCACTGCAAAGCCTTGGAGTCATAGCTTCCTCCTAGGCTCCGGGGAGAGCGAGACTAGAGAGACCATGGCCACAGCAGCTGTGCCCCTTGTCCACCCAGCTCACTGCAGCCCACAGCTGCCTTCCTTCTGCTATACACCTCCAGCAGGTGCTCCCTTCTGCAGAGTAAAGAGCCCCATATTCCCTGGGCACACAGAAAGTGTGTACTGGCCCCAATCTGCTTTAGGTCTTGCCTTCTGGGGACATGGTCTCAGTGGGCACAAGGTAATTTTGGACAGGTTTCGAGTTTAATCTGTGGTCGGTTAAGCCTGCAATTCCTGCTTCAAACGACTCCCTAAACCTGTTTTTCCTACATGTTGGGGTCCCCCAGTGGCCGTCCCCACTTGCCCACATGCCAGAACCTGGCTCCTACTGACCAGGCTTACCCAGCATTCGCTGCGAGACCCTGCCTGCCTCCCCTCCCAATTCCACTGTTGAAATAAAACATCCATCATGTTTCATTTGCCTAATAAGCCTCAGTCTCCATTCTGCTGGGTGATTAACCAGTCAGAATACCATGAGATCCCATCCGGCGCTTAGCAGTCACCACGGGAGGGGCAACCTTCCTCCTTTTGCTACTACCACCCTTCCCCCTATCTTTCTTTTCAAATGACTGTGTGATTCCATTAAGTTTCCTGCGCAATAGCAATCATTCTGGAAAAATTGATTGTGACTCTCTTAATGACTGCTTGGTCGGATGTTAATGTAACGGGGGACAATTTACACTGTCCTGCTTGCTGCAGCCAGAGCTGAAAAGGATTCCAGGCCAGTGCAGATGGGGCATGGATGCAGGGAGGGTGGGGCATAAATGCAAGGAGGGCGGGGAATAAATGCAAGGAGGGTGGAGCATGGACCTAAGGTTAATTGGCAGAATTTTATTAACAAGGTAATGTCTGTGTTTCTTAGAAAGGATTTCTCCACCTGTCAGGGGTGTCTAGGAGGAGCATGGTTATTCCCCACCTTGCTTTGGGGGCCCTACCCCTGGGTGGCAGGGCTGGGGTCTTGCTTCCTGCCCTGGCTGTGTGCCCTAGGACGTATTACCAGAAGGACATATTAGGATAGAGCAGGAGATACAGTCAGAGGTCAAGAGCTGACCCTGCTCTGCTGTATCTGTGTGACTTTGGGCCAGACACCCACCGTCTTGGCAACTTCCCACCGAAAATGAGTACAAGCCTGTGCCCTGCCTCCCCAAGGCACTATGTGGCCAGAGGCAGACATTGCCTATCCAAGTACCCATCCCCTCTGCTCCTTCTTTGGTAGCAGAACCCAGGCTGGGGTGTCAGGTCCTGCAGGACAGTGCACGGCCCCTCTCCAGCCTAGAGAGTAAAAGGTGCTCAGTCCAAGCTGGCCAGTGGTGGGTCAGGAGAGGCCATATGATGCCATTCTGGCCAGAAGGCAGAGAGTCTACTGGGGCTTCTGGAAAAGTTCCTCTTGCTCCTAAAAAGTTACACCAAGAAGGGACATCTTGCTTCCTACTTCTGGACACTGCTGTGTGAGAGTGTGATGCTGGGAGCTGCAGCAGCATCTCACAAGCTTCTCACAAGCATGAAGGGATGTACCTGAAGACCAATGCCAACCTGCAGGGGATGGCAGGGAGAAAGAACTGAGAGTGACTGGGTCCTCGATGGCATTGTGGAGATGCTGAATTAATCATAGCTGGAGCTGCTCACCTCATCCCCAACCTCTTCTGGAGGCGGAGAATACATTTGCATTGCTATTCAGCCAATCTGAGTCAGGTTTTCTGTTATATGCGGCCAACAGTATCTCTGTAGAGCCTGTGCAGGTAGGAGTCTTCTTTAAATGGTAAAGTTCTGAGCAAAAGTAAGTGCTGGTGTTATTCTTTTAAGGACCCTAATTAGAACCTAAATTGTGTCAACTATGAGGGTCAGGATGTGGCAATGATGAGCAGGCGAAGCAGACATGAAATACATGTGCAGGGCGGGCAGAAGTGCCTCCTGGGAGAACCTTATGCTAGGGTCCTCACCCAGTAAATGCCCAAGTCTTAGCTTTTGGGAGGAAATGGGCATTCCTAATGTTCTAGAACCTGTCACTTGGTTTCTTTCTTAGCCCAGTTCCCAGGGACTCATGGCTGACCCCATTGGGGTGAATGGCAAGGCCCACCATAAGTCAATCCAGATCAACCCTGGTGCCTAGCGGTTCTGCTTCAGAGCTCGCTGGAAGTGCAGCCCTCATTTCCCTCCACACGAATAGCCCAACAGAGCTGCTCCAGGGCCCAGGGCCAGGACAGGGAGAAAGAAGAGTCCTTACCAAAACCTGGACCAGGGGATTTGCTGTGGGTCCCAACAGGGCTTGTTCATGAGCACCTGTGAGATTCCTTCTGGAGATGCTCAGAAACACTCGGGGACCTCTTCGAGGGCTGGGGTCGTGCCTTAGTGGGTGGGAGTGAGAATGGTGAGTTGTGCTGATATTGTGTTATCATTCATGGGACCAGAGGAGGTGGGCCTAGAGGCTGGCCCAGAAGGGAGCTTGCACCCTCTCAGGCCCCAGCTCCTTTCTCCTAGCCTTAGTGGTCTCTGAGTACAATGGCTATAGGGGGAGACAGGGCAGTTCTGAAGCCCAGGGAGGGACCTGACCACTCAGGAGCTTTCAATTGGAGTGATTTTTATGGCAGGGATTAGAAACTGTTGTAATATTTTTCTTAATTGATTCTTCTAATTGCAAATCAATAGAACCAATTTGCACCCTGGTTGGGTTTGTTTTGTTGTGAGGTGATGGGGGTCCCAAATGACTCACTGTGTGAAGGGAAATTTAGGTGAGGTGAAATCAAACGTATTTCAAACCATCACTCATGGATGGCCAGAGGAGAAGGGACCGTGCACAGAGGAGCAACTGGTTGCTCTCCTTTTCTACACCCCTGAGCTCACCCGAGCCAGGCTACTACTGGGTGTATAGGGGGGAAAAAATCCAAAACATAAAATAGCAGGTGGGAAGGGCTGGCTGCCAAGCGGCCCCCTCCAGTCTCCTGACCCAGAGTAGAAGCAGCCTTTTTCTCCAGATTTCTCTCTGCAGCAGTAAAGTAGTCTGGGAATTCATTCACCTAGGTAATATGTCTCAAATGTTTCTTGGGCATTTACTACGTGCCAGGCTCCAGATAGTGACTGGGGTTTCAATGGTGGACAAGAGAGCTGTGGCCTCTGCCCTCATGGAGACACTGGCATTAAATGACTGAGTCAGGCAGGATGCAGCTACCAAGAACTGAATCCACTTTGGTCATTTATGCAGAAAGGGGTTCATCATAGAGTATTCAATGACCTTCAGAATCCCAGGGAAGTCTGGAGAAAAGAGCATTAGGCTGAGTGTCTGGGAGTGACTCTTAACAGCCAAGCCACTGAGAATGTTCCTGTCTTAGTCTGTTTTTGCTTGCTTGTTTGTTTGTTTGTTTTTGAGACAGTCTTACTCTGTTGCCCAGGCTGGAGTGCAGAGGCATGATCTTGCCTCACTGCAACCTCCACCTCCTGGGTTCAAGTGATTCTCCTGCCTCAGCCTCCCAAGTAGCTGGGATTACAGACACCTGCCAGCACGCACAGCTAATTTTTGTACTTTTAGCAGAGACATGGTTTGGCTATCTTGGTCAGGCTGGTCTCAAACTCCCAACCTCAAGTGATCTGCCTGCCTCAGCCTCCCAAAGTGTCTTAATTTGTTTTGTGTTGCTATTACAGAATACTTGAGACTGTGTGATTTATAAAGAACAGAAATTTGTTTCTTACAGTTCTGGAGGCTGGGAGGTCCAAGGTCAAGGGGCCTGCATTTGGCAGGGGCCTTCTTGCATCGTCCTATTCCAGAAGGCAGAAGGGCAAGAGAGACGAGAGGGAGCAATAAGGAGCCCAATTTGCTTTTATAACAAGACCATTCTGGTGATGACTAGCTCACTCCCACCATAACAACATCAATCCACTCATATGAAAGTTGCATTCAGACCTAATGACCTCTTTTTAGGCCCCAATGCTGTTACTTCCACAGCTGCATGTTCTAGAATCTTATTCCTCTGCATCAAGGTGGAAGCTTCATGCCACCTCTCTTCCCTCTTGGCTCAGTTCTGAATTTCAGTTTCATGTGAGTCCATCCACTAGCAGAACCCAAATCAATGTGGAACCCTAGCTGCAAGGGAGTCAGTGTGCACAAGTTGTAGCTCTCCAGGAAGAGCCACTCAGAGGAAGAGGTGGGAATACGTCGTGGGTGAGCAAATTGACACTTTCCCACACAACAATTGATTATTTAATTCAATTGAATGCCCTTGTGATGGTGCCTCCCAGAGAAATTGATAAAAGGAATTGTCAAAAGGAACTTTACTAAACCCTTGCAAGAACCAAGAGGGAACTGAGACTAAAAGTGGATGGTGGGGCCACCCTGCATGGACCCTCTAAAAACAACAGCCTTAGGCCCAAAGGCATGACCACCATGTCCACTGAAACTTGGCTCTGCTCCCTCCGCTTCCCGGTCCTGAGGCCCATATCCCTGTGCTCCTGATGCATCTGTGTGACATCTCGATGGTCTCAGTCTCTCCTGACACCACAAGCCCCTATCTCCTGTTCAAATGATGTCCTGGGGCCTGCCCTTTGCCCTGAGCTCCCTGGATAGGCAGTGGTCTGGGCACAGTGAATGACCCACACTGTCCATGCAGACCATCAGCCCTGCCTGCTCCACACTGACCCTTTCTGTGTGAATTCACCTCTCATCATCAGAGGAGTGACCTGACCCATTGTAGAGGACATATTAACCTCACACCTTATCCCAGTGGTTCTTGAAGTTTGATCCATGGGCCAAACAACATTAGATTTTTAATTGATAAAAATTAAGTTTCCCAGGCCCTCCCTCAGACACACTGAATTGGGATCTCCAGGGGCAGGAAGCAGGGAATATGCATTTCTGCAGACTCCCCAGGTGGCTATGATGTACCTACCACCAAGGGCCACTTCTCTGAGTGCACAGGTTAGAGGGAGGCAGTGTGGGACATGGGAGGCAGTGGGACTTTGCATCATAGCCCAGGTTTACCTCTTATTCTTGTTTAACCGTCTGATTCTAGTTGTCCTGCTCTGAAGCTCAGTTTCCTGACCTGAAAAATGGGAGTAAAGATGCCCTCTGCTTCACTGTTTGCCGTGGCTGTGAAGTGATTATGCGAAGTCTTTGGTCAATAGGAAGGCGCTGTTTAAATACCCAGATAGCTGTTATGAGCCTCAGTGAGCGTGACATGTAGGAGGCAGAGTTACACAATCCCAAGTAATTTTTTTTAAATGTATTTTTTACTTAAATTTTTCAAAGGATGTTAAAAGAGATTCAAATACACAGTCCACAACTACATGTATTAACCTCCTTCCCTCAAATCCCCTAAACCTCCCTCTTCCCCCAGGCCAGGGGGCCTTCTTTCCTCCTCTTCCTCTTCCCTCTCTCTCAGCGTTGTATTATGTATAGAGTTAGTTCTCTCCCTCCCCCAACAATGCCAGGAGGGGGAAAAAGGGGGTAACTGAATGGAGAATGAGGAAATTTTCCCTGGGGGATTGGGTGGGGCTGAGGGAGGTTGGTGAGCATGACCACCTTCATATATTTTTGGTCTGTTGAATTAATTTGTATGAACATGGCAGTACCAGCAGAAGTAATCATTTTCAGTGTTTATATGTGATCAGTGTTGAGGGTGGGAAGTATCCATTCTCTTGTGGGAAAATGATAGCCATCTTCCCTCTCTTTCTCCCTCCCTTCTTCCCTCACTCCCTTCTTGCCTTCCTCCTTTCCTCTTCCTCCATCCCCCTGTCTCTTTCCTCCCTCCCTTCCTTCTTTCCTCTCTCTCTTGCTCTCTTCCTGTCTGTCTGTCTCCCTTTCTTCTGCTTATAAAACTGAGTTATTCTTTTTTTTTCTTTCTTGAGACAGGATCTCACTCTGTCACCCAGGCTGGAGGGCAGTGGTGTGATCTCGGTTCACTGCAACCTCTGCCTCCTGGGCTCAAGCCATCCTCCCACCTCAGCCTCCTGAATAGCTTGGACTACAGACACCTGCTGTGATGCCTGGCTAATTTTTTGTGTTTTTCGTAGAGACAGGGTTTTGCTATGGGCCAGGCTGGCCCCAAACTCCTGACTTCAAACGATCAGCCCACCTCAGCCTCCCAAAGTGCTGAGATTACAGGCGTGAGCCACTGTGCCCGGCCAAAAAACTGGGTTATTCTTTTATACAACAATCATTTATTTAATATTTAACTAGTTTTCTTTCTGATTTCAAAAGTAAATCAATGCTTGGGTGGCAATGTTCAGATAGGACAAATGAGCACATGGTCCAGAAGCCAGAGTCCTTCTGAGTGTCAGTTGTTCTGCCCATCAAGTGGGGGAGACTCATACTCAGGAAGAGCTGAGACTGTGAGGGTCCCGTTGTCTTGCCTGGGCCTGGGCGACTGGCACCCTGAGCACTTCTCATGCTACTAAAAGAGTGGGAGCCCCTGGAGAGGGAGGCCAGAGCCAGTGCTGGCTGGGGTGTGTTATGGGCATATTTGCACCTGTGAAAATGTGTCTGGAGATGCTAGGGTGCGAGCCCTTGCCTTGGCCTTGTGGTGATGTGTCCTCTGTTCCCAGCCTTTGATCTGCAGCATTGCCCCCACCCCCTAGCCTGGCTCTTCTTGCTTCTTCTCTCTTCCCAGTACCAGGTGGCTCAGAGCACCCAGATGGAGCCCCACTGAGGCCTGCTGTCTCAGGGCAGGCAGAGTTGAACAGGCATCAGGGCTCTCAGCAGGAGGGAGAGGGGAGGATGGAAGGGGAGGGGAAATGAGAGGTGGAAACTGATTCTGGGAGGCCTGGCTGGGGCTGGGGCAAAATACTTCAGGCTGGAAGGGATCCTCCAAGCCACCTGAACACCATGCACAGTGAGGCTTGAAGAACTCAAACTAGTTCCACCTCCTACAGGTGTCCCTGTCCTGCATAGGATTTATTTATTCATTCAATCAGTCATTTGTATTCAATACATTTTTATTGATCCCCTTCCATTTAACTAGCACTGTTCTAGGTACTGGGACACAGTAGTGGATGGAAGAAAGAAAACCCCTGTCCATGTGGAGTTCCATTCTAGTGCAGGAGACAGATCATAGGTAAGAGAAAGTAGAATGGATTATATGCTACGGTGGATGAGTGCTATGGAGAGAATAAAGCAGATAAAAGAAATATGAGTGTCCAGGGTTGACATTTTCAAAAGAGTTGCCAGGGCAGGTGAAATGAGGATGGATGTATGCATCACCTAAAATTCACATGTTGAAGCCCTAACCCCCAGTGTGATCATATCTGGAGGTGGGAACTTTGGGACGCAGGTAATCAGATTTAGATGAGGCCATGTGTGTGCCCCCGCCCCCAACCATGATGGAATTAGTGTCCCTGTAAGGAGACGATGAGACACCAGAGCTCTCTCTCTCTTCACCATGTGAGGACACAGTAAGAAGGTGGCCATCTGCAAGCCAGGTGCCTTGACCTTGGCCTTCTCAGCTTCTAGAACTGGGGAAAATACATGTCTGTGGTTTAAGCCACCCAGTCTGTGGTGTGTCATTACAGCAGCCTCAGCTAAGACAGAGCCTCTTTGAAATGATGACTTTGAGGAGAGACCTGGAGAAAGTGAAGAGGGGAGCATGTGAACATGTGGAGAAAGAACATTCTAGACAAAGGGGCAAAGACCAAGGCCCTGAGGTGGGTGGGTGTGTGGCGTGTTGGAGGAGTGAGGGGCAGTGTGGCTGGGTCAGAGTGAGGGAGGTGGAAGCCATAGGAGGTGGGGTGAGCAGCAATAGGCCTGGTCAGGCAGAGCCTCATCAGTTATACACAGTGGAGATTTGGGCTTTACCTCTGAGAAAATGGCAGCCATTCTCAGAGTTGCAGAGATGTAGCACAATCACACTGAAGCTTTAGCAGAATCCGGTAGCCACTGGGTGGAGCCTAGGCTGTAGGGTCAAGTATAGAATGGGGAGGCGAGGTGGGAGACTGCTGGGAGCATGTAGGTGAGAGGTGCTGGTGGCTGGTGCCAGGCTGGGAGTAGTGGGAGGTGGTCAGATTTTGGATCTGGATGGAAAGTGGATCTGGCTGTGCTTGCCAGCAGACGGGCCGAGGGTTCTCAGGCAGTGATGCTGCCCATGGCCAGGTGGCCTGCAGGCCTGTGGTTCCAGTGGTCGGTCCACTCAGGAGCCCCCGACTGCCTATGGAGAGAGCTGGCAGGAGCTGGCAAGTGTGAGGCCCAGGCTGTCAGAGCTGGACTCACTCCTGGCCTTGCTGTGTGAGCTGGTGAGGCAACCCCGTGGAAAGGTGGCTGAAGTTTGGGGAGCACACAGTGGGGGTGGGGAGTGGCAGGAAGTCAAGGATGATGAGAACAGAGTCCAGAGTTGGACCCGCCTCAGCAGGGCCCCTTCCCCCGTGGGCTGGTGGGACTGAGACACGCTCCCCTGGCCCTGGCCTGCCCATGAGTGCTGTGCTGAGTAGGGCTGGCAAAACACAGGGGCTGTGTTTCTAAACTGTACCTCCTGCCTCTCACTCTCAAAACCCCCTCTCCCCGGGCTGGTCTGCACTGAGGAGAGCCCATCACAGGGCCCAAGGGGAGCCATTGCAAGAGGCTTGGGAAGCAACTTCTCTGGGGCCCTTGCTTTAGAGCAGCGGTCAGCAAACAGATACAATGTTCCCGTTCCATGGAGGCATTAGGTGATGTCTGGAGACATTTTTGTGTATCTCAACCGGGGCAGTGCTACTGACAGCTAGTAGAGACCAGGGGTTCTGCTAAACCTGCATTACACAGAACAGCCCCCAAACCAGGAATCACCTGAATAATCCATCCCAACATGTCGGCAGTGCCAAGACTGAGAAAACCTGGTTTAGAGACACCTTAATTCACCAACCTTCCCAAGTGTGGCAGACTGCAAAAAAAGGGGCACAAATTCCCCCCGACCCCAGTATGTATACCCTTTACCTCAGTAAGAGGTGAAGTGGATTTCTCTGCCTCTTGGGACTTGCACTGACCAATTGAATGCAGAGGAAGTGATGTCATGGAGCTTCTGAGCCCAGGCCTCAAGAGGTCCTGCAGCTTCCACTGTTGTTCCCTTGGAACCCCTGGCAGCAATGAGGAACAGTCATGGGCGAGCTGCCAGATGAGTGCAGCTGCATGAGTGACTCTAGACAAGACCAGCAGAAGACCCGCCCAGAAGAGCCCAGCCCAAACTGCTGACCCACAGAAGAATGAGGAAATAGAATGGTGGTTTTTTGAAGCTACTAAATGTTGGGGCTGTTTGTTTTGCACTGACTACACTAAGAGCAGGTGCATTTTAAAGGAGATGTCTGAGGACCTGTGGAGGCTGAAGTGACTCTATCTTGGATGCGAATGTGTCACGCTGACTTCTGATTAACCCCAGCTCAGGAAAGCCTCTAAGATCTCTAAACTTACATGTACTTGCTGTAAATCCTGCCCTTAGATCAAAACAACCTTGATGTTACCATAAACACATGCTTACTATAAATCCTGCCCTTAGGCAAATTCCCTAAGGTATATGAGCCTTGGGTCTGTGGCTAGCAGTGTGGGTGTCCACCATCGTGCCTTGCAGCCGCCCAAGACATAGGTTGTTCGTGAGTCCCTATTAAATGTTTCTTTCTGAGAACCTGGGTTTCTTGGCCTCTTTCTTTGGCCTCTCAGCTTCCTCAGGCTTTGGGGCTAGGTTTGCATAGACCTACTCACTATAGAACAGGACCATATGTTTTAACCCAAAGGATAAGTGGGCTGGCCTCAGTCAAAGGAAGGCCGTTGAAGTGGATTTTGCAGCAGCAGCAGCAGCAGCAGCAGAATCCTTCCTGTTGATCAAATCATTCTAGGTGAATAACTGCCAGTGCAGTCTGGATCCAGTGTGCAGACAGAACAGGCAATGATCCAGGCCTATTGGCCACAGGTCGGGTGAGAGGAGCAGCTGGGATAAGAGAGAGCAGATTGGTGGCCAGCCGCTGGGCAGAGGGCGGGGCTCCAATGTGAGATAGCGTGGGCAGGGCTGCCAGCTCCACTGCCCGCAGCCACCTAACCTTGAGCAGGTCACTCTTCCTCTCTGGACTTCTGCTTCTCCTCTGGAAAGGGATGATAATACCTCTCTCAGGTTTATTGGGAGGATTAGATCAGATTAGATGAGACTATGTATATGAAGGACTTAGCACTGGTCCTGGCACTGAGAAGGTACAATAATGGCTTGTTGACTGATTAAACAGACACACTGTTTGGACTAGGGTTTGGCTGACGGTAAAGGGTATAAAAGGATCTTTCAGGCTGTGTGTCCTCTTAAATGCAGAGGGCCTTTCAAAAGAGAAAAAAAAAAAAAAAGAAGAGAAAAGAAAAAAAAAATGATTGGGAGCTGTAGGAACTAGGTTATTGCTAGATACTTCCAGAATGAATGTCCCTAGATGGAAAGGAAACGTGGGTTTAAATCAGTTTGGCATTGATAGCAGGAGACAGGAAAACAGTTGGTCTTAATATTATTCCTGTGTGAGCCAGCATGCGGTGTGGGTTTTAATTTAAAGCAGGCATTTAGTGAGTTGATAAACAGGAGTGTGCACCTCCTGCCCTCCCACGCCCTGAGCCCCAGAAGAACAATTATCCTGGAGAGAAGATGAAAGGAACATATGGAAATGAATTCTAATAATATGGAGCAGGCAGGCAGCACCTGCTTTCTCACGCGGGCTTTGAGGGGGCTTGAGTTGATATTGTGTACACACCAGCAGGTAGCAGAGGTCAGCCGAGGCCTCCCTGGCTGGCTCACTCCGCTCGGGCAGTTCTGTGCCGTGGGGTGGAGACAGAGCTGAGAACTTTTGGGTCCTCTGTTAATGGCATGGTCTGAGGCATGCCTCCACTGGCGCCGTCTCTACGGCGGTGTTGCGCATGTTCAGATAAGCCAGGCTGATTGTTTTGTTTCATTGTTTGTTTGTTTTTGTCTTTCCCCAAATGCTGACACAGAATGGGCACATAGGAGGCCAGCCTCTGTCTAAGGTCGCCAGACTCAATTTGGAGATAGTAGTTTGGATTCTCAGTTACAGTTCTGGCATCCACTTCAAATCAATCAGGCAAAAGGGGAGATTCACTGAGCTGTGGGATTCACCTACAGAAGGAGCAGGGGCAATGGGCTCCGTCAGCTGCCATCACCAGCGTGGCTCTCAGGGTCAGCATCACTCTCTGAGACTGAGCACTGGACTGCTCATAATTCCCAACCATAGATTTCTGGTTTTGCCAACAAGGGGAAAAGACCCTCTTTCCTTAGTTCCCAATTGAAAAATCCCTAGGGAGGGCTCTTCAGGCCCAGTTTGAGTCACATCTCCCACCCCAGTGCCGTGGCCGGCCATGGATGCACTGGTTCACTGTCTCCTCTGTAACCTCACTGGTGGGTGGATGAAGGGAAGGGACAGCTCCCAAAAGAAGTGAGAGTGCTGTCGCCACAAAGGTGAAAAGTAGTGGGCAGACAACACTGCTGTTACCCTGTGGGGCCATGGAAGTCATAATGGGGATTTCTTGAGTTATTTCTACTCTTCCTTAAAGCCCAACATGAACTCAAACTCCATCCATGAGTCGGTTATCCATGCCAACCGAAATGTAGCTCACTACGCCGGCCCAGTCATGTCCTCACCTCCTCCTGCTGCCCTGAAGTCCATCTCAGTAGTTTTACGTCTTTAATGATTCAACTTGGGGGAAAAATTAATTTTTACAGAATGAATGAGGTTGATTTTTTATTTCAGAGTTGTTAAAGACAAATATTCTATTTCTGAGGAGAAACTTGGGGCAGACTATTCTCCTCTAAGGGCCTCTTTACACAGAGAACACATGCTTTACCTGACATGAGGAACAAAGAACAAGCCGTATTATGGTATCACTTAGCACCAGATTCAGCTGCATATAACATTGAATAATAATGTCTTAAACGCACTGGGGTTGTGTCTTACTCAGAAGTTTGGAAGCATATGCTGGGGGACGATGCTCCATAAGTCTCCCACATTTTCACTTGTCTTATAAGCAGAGCCATGGGTGGCTTTTGTTCCAGGTCATCTTTGCAAAGATATTTTATAGGCTCAGAACATACAGATAGTGTCATTCTCTGTGTCAAAGGGTGGATTTGCTTGCTGTCCAGTATGATAAAGATAATGTCTTGCTCAGGGCAAGGGTGGGGAAGGTTCATTACTAGCCCTGTTATAAAGGATTGGGACTTCCCAAGCTTGGGTTCCTCAGCTGTGACCTAAACCTCCTGCATTTGCAGCATCTACCTGGACTGCTTTGCATTGCCCCAAGGGACCTGGGGACAAGAGGAACTAATGCAAACTGACATGAACATGAACTTCATGCCGCTTGCTGTATCGTGAGTGATAAAGTCCATGGTCTCTGACCAGGAGTCTCATGTCTTCTGCTAGTATGCATGACACTCTGGTAGGTTAACTTGTTAACTTGCAAGTAGGGTAAAATTTCAGACCTTTCACAGTTCTTGACACGATACAGCAAAGGGCTGACATGCTGACTCCACAAAGTAATCTAGGCCAGGTTTCTTTTGCTTTACCATTCTCAAGATTAGTTCATGGTCCAAGATGGCTGCTGGAGCTCCAGTCAGCACATCTGTATTCCCAGCAGCAGAAAAGAGGAAAGAGGAAGGACAAAGGCAACATCTCCCAGACCTCCTGGATTTCCACACAATACTCCATATGCATCTCACTGGCCATCACTTTATTATTTGGCCTTGCCTAGCTTGGAAATGTAGTCTTTTTCTTTTATTTTTTTGAAGTCTCACTCTGTCACCCAGGCTGGAGTGCAGTGGAGTTATCTTGGCTCACTGCAACCTCCATTTCCCAGGTTCAAGCTATTCTCCTGCCTCAGTCTCTGGAATAGCTGGGATTACAGGTATGTGCCACCACACCCAGCTCATTTTTTTGTATTTTTGGTAGAGACAGGGTTTCACCATGTTGCCCAGGCTGGCCTCGAAGACTTGACCTGAAGTAATCCACCCACCTTGGCCTCCCAAACTGCTAGGATTACAGATGTGAGCCACCACGCCCAGCCAGGACAATGTAGTCTTTAGGCACAGTGCAATGCTGTCCCAGGCAGGGCTTTGTTACTACTGAAGAAAGGAGAAGGAACCTGATGGGTGGCAACTAGCAATCTCTGTCCCAGTCCCCACCTCCTGCTGTTGTTCCTAGTCTGGTGGTAGAGACAGGAAAGAGTTCCTCATCTGAGCACAGCGCCTGCTGAGGATGAAGAAGGGGAGAGGAGGCCCCATGGTAAACAAGTTTAGGGGAGGGTGCACTAGTTGCCTTACCCACTGTCAGCCAAATAAAACACCCTCTGTTCTACCCCGGGGGCTCAAAAGCTACATGGATGGATGGGCATGTGGGTCATGAATCACAAAGCATGGGGAAAAGTAGTGATCAGAGCTAGGTTGAGGTCAGCCAGCCTAGGAAGTTGAAGGAGCACTGACAAGGGATGGCTACATTAACTGGGGATTAGGGAAGGCTTCCTGGAGGAGACGATGTTTGACTTGAGTCTGGAAGGATGAGTACAACTTCACCGACTCGTGGGTTTGGAGTAGGGCTACCAGATAAAATACAGAATGCTCAGTTAAATTTCTTTTTCTTTTCTTTTCTTTTTGTTTTTTGAGATGTAACCTCACTCTGTTGCCTAGGCTGGAGTGCAGTGGTGCGATCTTAGCTCACTGCAGCCTCTGCCTCCTGGGTTTAAGCAATGCTCCTGGCCCAGTCTCCTGAATAGCTGGTACTACAGGCGCGTGCCACCATGCCTGGCTAATATTTGTATTTTTGGTAGAGACGGGGTTTCACCATGTTGCCCAGGCTAGTCTTGAACTCCTGACCTCAAGTGATCCATCTACCTTGGCCTCCCAAAGTGTTGGGATTATGGGCGTGAGCCACCGCACCCGGTCTAAATTTCAATTTTAGGTAAGCTAGGTATAATTTTAGTGTAAGTATAGTTCATGTAGTATTTGGAGGATACTTACACTAAGAAACTATTTGTGGTTTATCTGAAATTCAAATTCACCTAGCCTCCTGTATTTTTATTTGCTAAATCTGGTAACTTTATGTGGGGGTGAGGGCATTCCAGGCAGGAGGAACTCACTAGAGAAGTCCAGGGGAGGGGGAGCTGAATGTAGGTTGGCAAGCTGGAGTGAGTGAGGAGGGGTGTTCAGAAGGGGTGTGGGGGTGAGGCTGGGAAAGGAGGAAGGGCAAGGCATTGTTTGCTTAATACTGATTAGGAGTATCTATTATCCAACAGTTATTGGAGCAATTACCATGTGCCGGGAACTCTGTCAAGCACTTCAGTATTGACTCACTTAATTCTCACGCCATCACTAGGAGGGAGGTGCTTGTATTATTCCCATTTCACTGATGAGGAAATCTAAAAGTTAAGAAATAGCCAGGCAGTGGTGGAGTCGGATGCAAACCCTGGTGTAGGCCAGGCTGTACCTCATTGGAATTTTTCATGGGCCTTCCTGGGCCTTATCTCATTCTCTCCGTCTTCCTACGATGATGGTGACAACGGGTAGGGCCAACAATCACGGAGTTACCCTAAACAGGGGAGAGAGTGGGCGGGGGCCCAGGCAAGTTCCTTAAAAGCAGGGACCCCCCACTCTCAGAGGACAGCTAGTCCAGAAGTGTCCATACCCTACACCCAGGTGTCCTTATGGGAGCTGAGGTGTTCCTCTTTGAGGGAGCCTTGCAAGCGGAGACTGAAAATGCACAGGACTCCAGCTGGAGTACCTCTGCTTTTATGCACGGTTTGTACTGGGCATCTGTGAGATGCTGCACTTGAATAAACCACTCGGTACCTTTCAAAATAAGCATCTTGCTGGTGACCCAACTCCCTCCTTTTCCAGAAGAGAAAGCTGAGCTCTAGGAGGGGTTGAGTAGGGGTGACATGCTTGCTAGGGCAGTGGGGTCTCCAGCTCTCAGTTTTGTGAAGCCTGAGGACCACTTCCCACTCCCACATCTCTGCTCCCCGGGACTCCATGGCACCTGCGTCTAAGGAAGCAGTGGGCTGGCCTGGCATCTCCATCAGGCAAAGGCACTTGGCTCAACTGCTGAGAAGCATCAAGGGCTCCCCAAGGGCCTGCCCAGCACACCCGGCAGGGAGAGCAGGCCCTGAGCCTCAGCCTGCCTGCAAGGCAGGTGCTCAGAGCTTCACAATGGGGACCTGTTCTGCTGGGTTGCCTGGACCCTTCCGGGCAATGATGTTCGGGGTCTGGAATTTGGGCCGAGCTATGACTGGTGGGTCCCAAGGGTTTGCAGAGCAGTTTACAGCGCGTGACTGGGGTGGTCATGCCAGGGGCCTGGGGGCCAAGAGAGCCCCCATGGATACCTGCCCCACGCCATACCCCCAATCCACACCTTTCCCCCTACCCCCCACCTGCTGCTGCCTGGGGTGGTGGCTTGGCTGGGCAGCCTATTGTTGCCCACGAAATGTTTAGGAATCAGCCATTTAATGAGAACAAAAGGAATTAATTGGTGGTTTAGGCCTAATGAGACCGCTGTGCAAATTAACAGTCCTCATCAGCAGAAACAAACAGAGCCCTTAAATGAATTGCCCAACAGCATTAAACTGAATAAGCTTTTGCCGGGATGATAAATAGCAGGTCAGGGGAGACCATCTGGCCCCTTCCCCGCAGCTTCCTTCCAGAGAGGAGGGAGAGAGGGAGGGAGAGAGGCAGGGAGAGAGGGAGGGAGAGAGGGAGGGAGAGGCCCAGCTGGGGCCAGTCGAGTGCACACTCACACTCACTCTGTCACACTCACACTCGCACACTCACACACATTCACACGATCCGTCTGCACATGCACAGCCCATGTATCCATTCACACACTCGCCGACACATTCACACACATTTATTCACACACAGCCACCCACAAGCACACGTTCCCATTCACACGTTTATATTTGCACAAATATTCACACACATACACAAACACCCACACGCACACACACACTAGCTGATAGCCCATGTAGGCAGAAGGCACAGTAGCCAAGTGCTGCATTGGTTTCTAAGGCCCAGGTGTTGTGCCAGGGGTTTTCTGCCCGATCCCCTCCTCCCCACAGCCCCCTACCCTGGCCTCCTGTGCTCCCGCCACCCCTGCCGTGTGTGAGCAGGGTGCAGTAGCAAATCAGAGGAGGTCACAAGGCCGTCCAGGTGACTCTCAACATAACTGACATCCCCTCCTGCAGGAGCAGCTCCTTGAATAAGGCACGTTGGGTGGCCGAAGTCTCCTGCACTGGCCATCCCAGCTCCTCATGCACAGGCAGTAGGAGGCACCTGGCTAACACACGGTGTGGATTCGGGGACAGAAACCTCCAACGGCCCCTCAGTGCCTATGCAGTACAGAGTGAGCACGTGATATCTTTTAAATAAGATAATTAATTTATTCATCCACTCATGTATTCATTTAACAAGTATTTTGGAGTGTCTGGCCCTGTGCTAGGTGTTATGTAACACAGTAATGATTTAAATTGGCCAAGGTTCTCAAGGGACTTAACGTGGGTTGAGAGATGAGACAAGAAAACTTATGTTAAGTGCCATGAATAAATTGGTCAGTTTCAGTGATAAAAGAGACAGTGGAAGGACCTACTGTAGGAAGGTCGCCAGGGAAGGCCTCCCTGTGCAGGTGATGTCTAAATGACTCCTGAAGGATGAGGAATCTGCCATGCAAACACAGGGTGGAAGGACATTCCTGGAGCCGAGGACAGCATGTGCCAGGGCGCAGAGGTTCATGTGTGGTCTTAGCAAGGAGAAGGAGGGAGAGTGGGGCAAGGTGAGCTTGGCAAGTTTAGCAGGACCCCAGCATGCAGCCATGGGGAGTTTAAATGAACGAATGAACATCAGTTGTTAGAGTTTAAAGCACACACAAACATAGAAAACCACAAGGAGTCTCAACTCCAAATTTAGGGATTTTCAACCAGCTAATGGTCACTGAGTAGCTCCTGGGTGTAGCTCTGAGCCAAATGCTATGGGAAACAGAATGATGTGCGTGTGGCCCCTGGCCTCACACTGGTGACAGCCTGCTTTGGCATGGATGGCCTCTCCACACCCAGCACCTTGTGGGTGTGACCTGGATCTAGCCTAGCAGGGAACTGCAGAGATAAGCTGAGGCTCCTGGGGTCTCCTTACCACTGACAATCTCAGACATTCAGGAGGAGGTAACAGGAGGCTTGGCATGGCAGGAAACTTCCCAGGGAGGAGGGAACACTGACTGAACTGGACAAATGGGTAATAATTTTGGGTACTACTGCTTTTCTGCCAGGCACTGTGCACACCTACAGCCTTCTCTACCTGCCTGTAAGTGTCAGAGCACTAGCCCATTTCACAGCAGAGGAAACTGAGGTACAGACAGGGAATTAGAACCAGTGCATAATGGAAGCAGGATTTGGCCCTAGCTCTGCCTGGCTTTTTCTCTCCTCACTGAGAGACCTTGATACTGAGTGCCTGGGTCATGGGCTCTGGGCCTTTTGCCTTCACGGGCCCCTTCCTCCATATATGTATATCTGCACTGGTATAAAGATAAACCTAATCCAAGCTAGATTATATTCATTGTCTTCTGATTTTAGAGCAATGAAAACATTTTCACAGACCCCTGAATGCGTGGTGGCCCTGGGCACTGCGCTGACTGTGCCTAAAGAATAAATCAGCCCTCCTGGGGAGCATTCCCTGCTGCCCCTCCAGAAGTACCTTGTCACTCCTCCAGATCCTGCAATGACCTCCCAAAATTCCAGGAGCTCATCCTCCCTCACCAAACTCCCAGACTGAGCCTGGCACCGGGAGACATGCCACTGGGGAGGCTTTAGCTCACCCAGCTCTAAAGTCGAGCCGCTGAGGGCAGCTGGACAAATAAATTGGCTGCCTGGGAATGTGTGTCGGTGCTGACGCAGGGACAAGAGATTGCTTGTCTTTTTTCCTGGAACCAGAGCTTAAATTCATCGGCGTGATAAATGGTTTGGCCTCCACTATTAAGGCTACCTCCATAACTCAGAGCACCAAAGAGGCCCCAGAAACATCAGTCTCGTTTCCGTTGTTTGTCTTGAGGCAGGCGAGGGCCACACTTAAAGGATGGAGAAAAAACTGGTCCAGCCCTCCTGCTGGGCCCTGGGCGGGGAGGGGGTGGTGAGGCTTGGAATGCTGGAATTCCATGTTAATGTGCCCCAGTGGCCAACCCCTGACCATTATCAGCATAAGGCCCCACTTCCCACTGCTTCCAAAGAGCTCTGGAGACCACAGCTCTGTTGGGGTGCCTCCCTATCTCAAAGACCTTTGGTGCCACCCCTTTGCCTGCAGAAGGAAAGCCACATGCCCCAGCTTCATTATCCAGGACTTTCCAGGATCAGGGCTCAGTTTACTTTTTTATGACATTTTCCCATGAACCTTTTTTCCCACCCTTAAAAACCTGTTTAGTATCTCCAGGTCCTTGTTGGTTCTGGCTGTCTTCCCCTCCTGGAATGTACTTTCTTCTCTAGGGAGCCCTCTAAGAAGTTCCATTTGTTAGAATTAGTTTTCCCCTCTTTTTATCGTCACAGACTGTGTTTGGATTGCTCATCGTTGCCTATGTGTGCCTCTGTCTCCTCCTACTGTGAGAACCTTTCAAAGATGGGGACCTGATTTGATTCATCCTTGTTGCTCATACAGGCTTAACATGGTGCTCTGCATACATAGGAATGCCTACTAAGTGTGAATGAAGTGATTTGAATTTTCAGTGGGGAATTACCTTGGTCCAGTTAGATAGTCTAGGGGGTACACAGCTCTATTTTAATCAGAGACCTTTGCTTAGAGGCAGACCTGGTTTCCCCATTTTTTAACTAGAAGAAGCCTTGACCTTGACTCATATGCCCCTTTGGCCTGGAAGAAACTCAGGACACCAGGTTTGGCAAATGCATTGGTCCAGGAATCCATAAATATTGATTCATTGTTTGCAGAGTAATTTAAATGTCAGTTATAAGCCCAGGGCAGTTAAAGATCTGTATCAACAATAAAACTGGATACAAGCCACCAAGCCCTGGGGAAACAGCTTTGGGTTAAGATGGAAATGGAATATGCAGGCCTTGGGGAGAGAGGGCATTAGAGGGGGAGACAGATCAATGGCTCTGGGAGACTTGGCTGCCAGAGGTACTTGCGCTGGGAGATGCTTGCTTATTACCATGTCTCTCGTTTGTGGATGGAGGCTGTCCCCCATTCATCCATCATCCATCCATCCATCCTTCCACCCACTGTGGAATTTCATTCCTCAGCTATTCAGAGAGCAACAGACAGATACACATTCACACTCGGAGACACGCACACCAGAGTAAAGATAAGCACTTCCATAGCCACAGAGAAACAGCGATAAAGAGACATAGGGAGAGACAGAGATGGAGATGCTGACACCCTCAGAGAAGGAAATATATAGAGAAAGAGAGGCAGGTGAAGGGAAAACAGATAAACCCCACAGCAGGAGGGCACCGGCAGGGCTTGGGCACAATTGTGCATGGAAAAGCAGTGGGCCAGGCTCTGGTCTGGAACAGGGACGCTACCTAGTTTTATCTGCAAGGGGTAGTGTTGCTCAGTGGTTAAGATTCAGAGCTTAGAAATTAGATGGAGTTCAAGTCGCAGCCTCCCACATTTTAAAGGTTTGTGGTATTGGACTGCTAACTCAGTTTCTTCATCTTTAAAATGCATATCTCGTGTAATAGATGAGGATCCTTACCTCATAGTTTTGGAAAGGTTATGTGAAGTGATGAATATGAAATGCTTAGTGCACTATCAGCCCTCTATAAATGCAAGGTCTTGTCACTGTAGGTTGCAGACTTTCCCTAAACCACTGTGTGAACTTGAGGAGATGGACTGCTCTCTCTGTGCCTTGGTTTCCCCATCTGTGAAATGAGGAGGGATAGCTTTGAGAATTACCGAGTCCCAATCTTCCTTCACTGCCCTCCCACCTCCATGCCACCTTTTGTCTGTGGTTCTTTGTGGCTGCCCTGAGTAAAAGGCTTCCTTCTCTGGCAGAAGGTGCCCTCTCTGTCTTTGATTTCATTTAGCCGCAGTCAGACCCAACAAATGAATTGCTTCCCTCCTCTCAGCTGACACCAGGAAACAGCCAGCCTGACAGCTCTCCAGGAGGGATCGATTGGAGGATGTCTGATTTTGAAATGAACCAGAGGACAGCTTTGGGATGTTGAACCAGACCTGCCATTGTTCCGGGTCAGGGCTGCTGGGCAGGAGCTGCTGTCTCACCCTGTGATCCTGCTGGGGCTGTCAGGGATGGCAGAGCGCAGGCTGATCTGTGTGCTGCGTGGGCTCCCCGCCGTCCACGGGAGGCCCCTGGGGTCCATGAACTCAGTCTCTCATCCAGGAAGTACCCACCACCCTCCTTTTCCTAGGCTTCGTGATAAATATCTGCTGACCTCAGAGGCTCAGCCTGAACACCCCAGTGCCTGGGAGCTCACTAGCTCTCCACTTTTGAATGCTTCTTAGTGTTAGAGAGCTGTTTAGCCTGTTGACGCGGAGACACTGTGACAATGATGAGAATGAGAATCATCCCTTACTTCTGTACAAGATGTGTTAAGAAGGCGATGCTGCTGGAAAGAAGATCTTAAGTTCTCTGTTGTTAAGAGGCAGGTAAGTAGAAGGGAAAAAAAAAAAAGAAACCCAGGAGTACCATCACTGTCTCTGTGGAGCTTTCTCTGCTCAGTGCCATTACCACACACCGTCCCTGCCCTGTCAGAACACTCATGTGTGCTACAGGGACATGGTCACTTAGTGGGCCCGTTTTCCTAACCAGGCGGTGAGCTGTGGAGGTGGGAAAGGTGTCCCGCTCCACTGTTTCTGCAGGTGGCTAATAAATATTCGCCTAATGAATATATACTACGTTCTGTAATTTTAGCACATGTGAACCTCCATTGATTTTTACAATTTAAGGTTTTATCAGAGTTATATATGCACACATAAAATAAAATATACTGTGTGTTTGTCTATATATGTGCATATTGTCTACAAAGCTCACTGATATTACGATACTTCCAGGGGAAGAAAGCGGTTCCCTGCCATCCTCTTCCCCAGCCTCCAGTCCTGCTTCCTTTAGGCAATCATTTTCACTACTTTTTTTCTGTAATTTTCAGTTCTATATATATATATTTTATTTTACTTTAAGTTCTGGGATACATGGGCCGAACATGCACGTCCATATTTTGATTAATACAATTTTGCCTCTGTTTTCTGGCTTTTTTTCAATTTTACATATCATCTATTGGCTTCACATATTAGAATTTAGCTTACACACACACACATACACACACACACACACACACACACACACACACTCTTCTCCCCTACCCTCCCAATATAGTTCTACCACAAGCTTTGGTAACATCAATATTTGGTGTTTATGCCATTATGACAATTTGAATATGGTTTGCAGCTGAGTCACGCGATGTATTATAATTATATTTCCTTTCTTTTACAATTTCAATTTTTCCTGCAACTAATAATTGCCTTTTATCAGGAATTTCTCTCTACATTCTTCAGAGGAATTGTCAAACTCTTCTAAATATGACTAAAGGCCGGGTGCGGTGGCTCACTCCTGTAATCCCAGCTCTTTGGGAGGCCGAGGCGGGCAGATCACGAGGTCAGGAGATCGAGACCATCTTGCCTAACAAGGTGAAAACCCGCCTCTACTAGAAATACAAAAAATTAGTGAGCTGAGATTGTGCCACTGCACTCCAGCCTGGGCGACAGAGTGAGACTATTTTATATATATAATATTATATATATATACACAAAATAAATATTTCATCTATTCAGAGACATTACATACATATATAATGTCTTTATATATATATAAAGACATTAGATAGTGGGTCAGTCTTGTTTTTTCTGTGAAGACATCCCTTCTAGAGCTCTTGATCTTCTGCCCCAATCTGGACTGGTGCTCTTCGAGTCCACTGTATGCATGGCCATCATCGTAGGTCTCCCTCCAGCATCATCCTGGCGGTTTTTGTTTGTTTATTTTGAGGGCCTCTCTCCTGCGTTTGAGTTCCCGTTTCTTGGACACCATCTTTCCTCTCTCTTGGTTTACTCTATTACTGTGGTTGAACACAACTTCCCACCAAATCTACATTTTCAGCTTCTCCCAGCACCATTGCCTTCAGGAGTGCCTGGTGTTTCCAACTCCGGAGACTTTCTAGAATTTTGATGCATAAATTGGCTTGCTGCTTCTAGTTTAGCTCTTACCGGTACTTGTAGAGAGATAAAGCTGAAACAGAAGTCATTCATCAGTTGTCCCTCTGTTTCTTATTTTCCAAACTTTTCTTAAAACCTCATTTGCCATCTTCTTTTTTATTCTCCCAATCTCTTTTTTTGGAGTTTATCTTTCTTTAAACTTCCCGACTATAATTTAAGTAAAGGTTTTGAGAGAGCAGAGATGAGCTGGAAGTCCAATTGATTTATTTTAAGAATGTTTAATGAGTGTAATAATTGATTCTTTAGGTCATATATTTTCTCTGAATGGGGAAAATGTATCTTAGCCTTAATTTAAAATTCAGAAGCCAACAAATAGCTTTTTCTCTCCAAGTACTTTTTGGCTACATTTTCTTAGAAATCCGTACTTGGGATGGAAGAGAGTCAGGGACACAACCACTCATGGTCAACTATCAGAGGAAAATAAGTGGACTAACTGTATGTTACCTATTGCCACCATAATGCTGCATTCCAAACAACCACTTGACCTCAAAGGCACATGATAACTGTCTATGGCTTGCATGAGCGGGCTCAGCTGCAGGTAGGCCAGCAGCTTTGCTCCTCTAGGCTGGGTTCTTGAACACACCTGGGGTTGACTGGCTGTCAGCTGAGCTAATGTGGCCCCACCTGGGCAGTGGGGCAAGTGGATTCTGCTCCTCATCCTCAGCAGCCTACCTTGGGCAGCTTCTCATGCCGGTTACAGAGGCACAAGTCCCTGAAGCTTGGACTGGAAAATGACTCACTGTCATGTCACTTCTGTAACATTCTATTGGCCTAATCCAGACTTAAGGGTGGGAAAGTAGTCTCCCCCCTTTTAGTGAGAGGAACTGCAAAGTCCTGGGGCAATGGCTGCAGATATGGGGTGGATGTGTGCAAACTGTCAGGGCCATTCAAGCAGTCAATCTGCTATACTAAGATCAAGACTTCTTCAAATGCAGCCTGCCATAGCAGAGGAAAAGGTTGCCCTTAAAATCTGGCTTCTTTATTAACTTTTTCCTGTATTGTGGTACTGCTGAAATAGTGCAATATACGGTAAAAGCCTGTGGGGACCGTGTAAACTGACAGCTCTAACCTTCACCCCGTCTGCTGATCCTAAGCTCATAAAGGGCATTCCTTGGTATGTTAAAAAAGCCAGATGGTTGACTGGCTTACAAAAAAACCCACCCAGGTCCTCCCTATTGGGAGTCTTCTCTAGGTTTTTCTTGAAGTCTCTACTCTGTTGAGCCAGACCCTGCCTTTTGTTCCCAGACCTAAACTGGGGGTCCCAGAGCTCTGCTGGGGAAGGGCAGGCAGCTTATCTGGTCATCACTTTCCTGGTAAGCAACTAGAAGAGCTTGCTTTCCCTCTCCCATTTACCTCCTTGAGTTATCCTTGCATCACTTTAACCCAAAGGAGTGACTCTAGGGGTAAGCATTTCAGGCTGGACTTGTGCAGACATTCCTGGTCCCCAAACCCCATCTCCTGTCCCACTCTCAACCAAACACTGGGCAGCTTTTCGTTTTTTCAGACTTAGTATTTGTCTTTCCCAAGTGGAGCTGAGTGGTATTGGAAGTGGAACCAATGTCTTGCCTTGACTGCAACAGTGGAGTGGTGATGATAGGAGAGTCTCCCTCCTAGGGGTGCTCCAGGGGTTAGAGGAGCTGGTGCTCACAGGGAGCTCTTGAAAAATCCGACCATCTATTGTATTCCTATAGCTGTCAACTGACCTGTCCCCCTGCTTCCTCGCTTTCAGAGGAGGCTGGCTCACATCAGCTCCTCTTTTGTCCCTGGTGTCTGGCTCAGGGTGTCCCACCCTGCCTCTGCTCCTCAGGGTTGACTCCAGCCTGACACACCTGTCCAGTGTCTTAGCTGCCTCCAACACTCTCCCTCCCATCTGTGAGGTCACCCCAACACCTAGGAGGGGAAGTGCCCTGCTCATTCCCAGAGGAGCTCCTGTGAGCATAGTCCTGAGCAGGCTTTGACCCTTCCATGGAAAGGAAGGGGCTGACTGCCTGCTGGGAATTCTATTTCAGGGTCGCCCCTGGGGCTGGTCCTTGGAAAGTTTGCTCTCCCTGAATCTCCTCCCAATTCAGGGAAGGAAGACTTGGAAGTTATGCTTCTCTCAGACAAGTACATTTGTTAAGAAAGATATGGATGAGGAAATGGTCATTGTTGTTTGAAAACAGAGAAATAAGTGAGGCAGCCTCTCGGCAGCTACATCTGTGCCCGACCTAGAAGGGGAAATGCCACTCTGGAAAATGCAGAACTCTGCTGGTCTGTGCTATGGCTCTGTGGTAGCAAGGACTCCTCCCTAGGGAGCACCTCCTCCCTGGCAAGCACCCCCTCCCTGGTGAGCACCCCCTCCCTGGTGAGCACCCCCTCCCTGGGGACCACCTCCTCCCTGGCAAGTACCCCCTCCCTGGTGAGCACCTCCTCCCTGGGGAGCACCCCCTCCCTGGGGACCACCTCCTCCCTGGCAAGTACCCCCTCCCTGGTGAGCACCTCCTCCCTGGGGAGCACCCCCTCCCTGGGGACCACCTCCTCCCTGGCAAGCACCTCCTCCTTGGTGAGCACCCCTTCCCTGGTGACCACCTCCTCCCTGGTGAGCACCTCCTCCCTGGTGAGCACCTCCTCCCTGGTCAGCAACCCCTCCCTGGTGAGCACCCCCTCCCTGGGAAGCACCCCCTCCCTAGGGACCACCTCCTCCCTGGTGAGCACCTCCTCCCTGGTGAGCACCCCCTCCCTGGTGAGCAACCCCTCCCTGGTGAGCACCTCCTCCCTGGTGAGCACCTCCTCCCTGGTGAGCAACCCCTCCCTGGTGAGCACCTCCTCCCTGGTGAGCACCCCCTCCCTGGTGAGCACCTCCTCCCTGGTGAGCACCCCCTCCCTGGTGAGCACCTCCTCCCTGGTGAGCACCCCCTCCCTGGTGAGCACCTCCTCCCTGGTCAACACCCCCTCCCTGGTGAGCACCTCCTCCCTGGTGAGCACCCCCTCCCTGGTGAGCACCTCCTCCCTGGTGAGCACCCCCTCCCTGGTGAGCACCCCCTCCCTGGTCAGCACCCCCTCCCTGGTCAGCACCTCCTCCCTGGTGAGCACCTCCTCCCTGGTGAGCACCCCCTCCCTTGTGAGCAACCCCTCCCTGGTGAGCACCTCCTCCCTGGTGAGCACCTCCTCCCTGGTGAGCAACCCCTCCCTGGTGAGCACCTCCTCCCTGGTGAGCAACCCCTCCCTGGTGAGCACCTCCTCCCTGGTGAGCACCCCTTCCCTGGGGACCACCTTCACCCTGGGGACCACCTCCTCCCTGGTCAGCAACCCCTCCCTGGTGAGCACCTCCTCCCTGGTGAGCAACCCCTCCCTGGTGAGCACCTCCTCCCTGGTGAGCACCTCCTCCCTGGTGAGCACCCCCTCCCTGGTGAGCACCTCCTCCCTGGTGAGCACCCCCTCCCTGGTGAGCACCTCCTCCCTGGTCAACACCCCCTCCCTGGTGAGCACCTCCTCCCTGGTGAGCACCCCCTCCCTGGTGAGCACCTCCTCCCTGGTGAGCACCCCCTCCCTGGTGAGCACCCCCTCCCTGGTCAGCACCCCCTCCCTGGTCAGCACCTCCTCCCTGGTGAGCACCTCCTCCCTGGTGAGCACCCCCTCTCGGGTGAGCACCTCCTCCCTGAGGACCACCTCCTCCCTGGTGAGCACCTCCTCCCGGGTGAGCACCTCCTCCCTGGTGAGCACCCCCTCCCTGGGGACCACCTCCTCCCTGGTGAGCACCTCCTCCCGGGTGAGCATCCCCTCTCGGGTGAGCACCTCCTCCCTGGGGACCACCTCCTCCCTGGTGAGCACCTCCTCCCTGGGGACCACCTCCTCCCTGGTGAGCACCCCCTGCCTGGGGACAACCCCCTCCCGGGTGAGCACCCCCTCCCTGGGGAGCCCCCTTTCCCTGGTGAACACCCCCTCCCTGGAGAGCACCCCCTCCCTGGTGAGCACCTCCTCCCTGGGGAGCACCTCCTCCCTGGTGAGCACCTCCTCCCTGGTGAGCACCTCCTCCCTGGGGAACACCCCCACCCTGGGCAGCACCCCCTCCATTGCAAACACCTCCTTCCCTCCAGGTCAGGTTCCTTCCCCATAAAATGAGAGCTAGCACCAGATCATTGCTTCTTAACCCAAAGAAGACTGCAGACCCCTAAAATGCCTGTGATCTCTACTGGGGACACAGGGTAAAGGAAAAGGAGAGGGTTTCTGGCAGGTCTGGTTGCAGGGAGCAGCAGGAGGAACCACTTTGGGGCCAGAATGTGAGGGAGGCACAGCAGGGCAAAGGGGCCTGTGGGCAGGTGGGCAGAATGGGCCAGTGGCCCAGACACCTGCAGAGGCCATCCAGTTCTAGATTTTATGGCTTTATCTTTCAATCCACTTAATGTTTGCTTTTATTATTATCCATAACACTAATAAGAGCTATGATATATTAAACATTTAATAGGTGCCAGGCAGAATGTTAAGCATATAGTACACGCTGCCTCATTTTACTATCATGCCTTCCCTATGAAGGCATGATTCATATTTCTATTTTATAGCTGAGTAAATAGGTTAGGTAATTTACCCAGCATCAACCCTGACTAGTAGTCCCAACAGAATGGGGAATCAAACTCAGGACTTACCTAGGGCCAAAGTCTTTTACCTGGTGGGATTTCTATGAGTCAAGTCCTGGGCTGGGCAGCCTGGAACACAGAGATAAGGGAACACTCTCCCACAGCCGTGGAGGCTGAAACTCAAGGTCTGTTCTAAATGTCACAATAAGGTAGCAATAGAGGGCTATGGCAGTTTCAAGGGCTTGGGGACAATTCAGAGGCTTCATGGAGGAGAGGGCATTTAAGAAGGGCTCTAAGGGAGAAGAATTGCAAAGGTGGAGGGGAATTCTAGGCAAAGGCAGAGCTTTTGTGGAAAGCTAGGTGTGAAGGTTGCAGAGCGTGGGCGTGGTTTGACCACATGTGGTTTACTCTTTTTTTATTTTTATTTTTTAATAGAGACTGAGTCTCGCCCTGTTGCCCAGGCTGGTCTTGAACTTAACATGTGGTTCATGGGATATTTTGGTTGGAACATGGTGTGCAGAGGGTACCAATGGGAAACAGCCTGGAAAGTTAGACTGTGGCCATAACCATGGCAGCCTCAAATGCCAGGATGAGGAGCTACGCACAAGACAATGGGAAGGGGACAGGAGACTAGAGAATTTACTACTTGATTCTGTGCTGTAGAAGAAGTGAAAAAAACAGACAATGACAGCCCTAAACCACAGGGAGTACAAACACAGCTGAGAAAACTTTAGGGAAAACCTAAACGTATCGTGAAGTTGTGTGTGTGTGTGTGTGTGTGTGTGAGAATGACTCCATCTGAGAGATCTGAGCAAAGTCCATGAGATGGTTGGGAAGATAAATGACCAATTCCTTTCTAACTTCAGATTTCCTATTTGCAAAACCTCACCAACGCCTAGAAAACCTAGAAAACATTCGGCTTCTCAGCCTGCACAGAGCAGCTTACAATGTTTGTTCATGAATGAAGAGTTGGGTGCCCCGTGGTTCCTGGGTGGAGGGGAGACAGTTCATCTCCAAATGGCTCAGCCTTGGGCTCCACTGACCACACATTCCCTTTGTTTGTAGTAACAGCCATGCACACAGTGGATGTGCATGGTGTCACCTGCAGATGTCCCAGTTCCTGACGTCACCGTGGCTGCAGATCCAACCTCAGGCCGAGCGGTGCAACCAGGGCAGAGGGAGGAAGGGGCGCTGCGGACCTGGACGGGGCTGAGTTCCAGTCTGTTTCTGTTACCACAATCCCACTGTTGGCCTTGGACAAGCCCCCATCTCTCTGCAGCAGCCCCTTCACTCCTACCTCCTTGAGGGGCCTAAACTGGATCATCACTTCTGGAAATAGTCATTCTTGTCCCACCTTTGAAGGTGTCATTTCTCAGAACTCCAGACTATTAGTCAGTGAATATTTTCTTTAAATTGATTCACTTTTAAAACATACCATTTATATCAACTTACCATTTCTGTACATGATGCACCATTTACTATAAATGGGCATTAAAGTTAAAACCCATGAAAATAGTCAGTGTTCACTCTTGTACCACCTAAAGTCAGGGTACATGCCTGCTGTTGCATGAGTGCACACCCCCAGGGGAAACCTGCATCCTGGAGCCAGGCGGCTTCTCAAGCATGACTGTGTACCGGAAACACCTGGAGACCTTGCAAAAATGCAAATTCGAATTCAGTATGTCCGGGTGGGGCCTGAGATTCTCTGTTTCTGACAAGGTCCCAGGAGATGCCTATTCTGCTGGTCCACAGACCCCGGTTGTTGTAACAAGGGCACATGGGGTGTCCAGCTCCCTATTGTCGGGGTAGGGCAAGAATGTCTACAGAAACACAGCAGCAAGTCCTCCTGAGAAATGCAACACGAAACACAAAGACCATGTCTAAAAATTCAAGCAAAGGCTTCACATCAGAGGAAAACTCAGAGAGCTATTTCACCTTTTCTCCCAAATATAGCATTTACTTTATATCTACTTTATACACTTAGAACTTTTGGCATCTCTGTTTACTGCTTCACACACCTCCCCACCTCTTCCTTAATGCAAATACCTGAACCTGGAAAGCCACTGCTGTTGGGAGCTTCGTCAGAAATCATGCTGGTCATGCTTGCAGGCTGGGTCCGGCTCTTGCTGGGAGGTAGAGGCCAGGGCTCTGCATTCTGGCATCTTCGGGGCTTTCCCTTCTCTGACCTCCTGCCATACTCAGACAGAACGACACGCCATCTGCTGACTCACCATGGCTTCATGGGTTCATGTCCTGTTTTCCCAGGTGGTCACAGCTCTAGGAGGAGACAGTGTGGGGTGACTGGAAGGGGAGTGGAGTGAGATTGCCCCTCAGGGACCCACACACACGGAGGACGTGGTGGGCTCTTGACAAAATGCCATGTGAGAGAGGTTGGCTTTGTAAGTGGTACGTTACTTTTGGTGGCTTGAATGGGTCACCCTTATGCCCATTTTCTGGAGGGAAAAATTGGCTCCAGGTAATGCAAAGTCATGCCCCTGTGGCATCAGTTGCAGAGCCCAGAAGTCCTCTCTTCCAATCCAGCTGCTGGCAGGTCATGAGGACAGGCCCCCCAGCCATTCCTGGCCTCCCTGGTAGAATTCAAAGCTGCCTGTATTGTGCATCTGCTGTGTCCCAGGCGCTCAAGGAGGAGAGTAAAGGCAGGGGCTGAGGGGAATGATAGGGACTTGCTGGGGAGCATGATGGTCATGTGCTGAGCAGAGGCCTGACCTGAGACCTCAGGGTGGCATTCCTTTGGGTATTACAAGGGCTGAGAAAGGCCTCACCCCTGCTTCAAGCCCAGGCCAGCAGGAAAGTGGCTGAGCCAGGCCCACATGCTGGTCTCTGCTCTCTGATGGGGGCAGTTTCCTTTGTGTTATATCATCAATTCCTCAACCTTCTGTGGCTTCTGTGATTTCCAAAGAGCTTGCCCTGATGCTGAAGGTGGTCTGGACTGGGCATCAAGAGGGTTTCAGCCTGAGAGCCAATGACTGGCTGCATGACAGCGAGAAATTGGCTTCTCTCTCTGGGCCGTGGTGATCTTCAAAGTTTCTTCCAGCACTAGAATTCTGCTCTTTCTTTGCATTGCAAATGGAACACATACTTGTGAACATTTTCAACAATATAGAAAGTAAATATAAACAATCAAAAAATGTAGTCATCATCTTCTTATTGCTGATAGAGGAAGCCATTGTGAATAGTTTGGTGTGTTTCCTTAGAAATGATTTTTTTCTCTATGTATAAACATAAATAAGCATATGTACATTTATTGATCATCTTAAAATTTATTTTTTTCACTTAAAGTATGTTCCTGTGATCTTCCTGTGCCATCATATAGAAATCTACTTTATTATTTTAAAGTAATATGTCTTGGACATTTTTGCATCAGTAGATCCTTTTCAATGATAAATAGCATTTTGTATCATGGATATACATAATTTGTTTGGGCCTTTGTATGATTTCCATTTTTTTGCTATTATAAACAATGCTGAAATAAACATCTTTTTACGTGCATTCTTACTCACATGTGAATATGTTGCTTCAACATGAATTCCTAGAAGTAGAACCGCCAGATGAAAAAACACACACATTAAAATTTTGAAAGATGCTGTCAAAATCACCCTCCCAAAATACCAGTTGTCTGTCCTCTCTACAGCTCAGGGAGAAGCATGTTTGCATTCACCTTGATTGAGCCTGGATTAGGTGCAGGTAATGTTTCTATTGCATATGAGACAACAGAAGCTTAGAGAGAACAAGTGAGTGTCTCGAGGTGCTACAGACATGGGGGCAGAGCTAGGATCAAAACCCTGTGCCCCACACCCAAGTCTAAATGCTCTGCAGCTCTGACATGATGAGGTGTAGTGGAAAGAGCTCTGACTTTGAGGTCCAAATGCTTGAGTTTGAATTCTTGCCATGCAACTTGCCATCTCTGTGACTTTGACCAAGATACTTAATCTCCCCAGCCTCAGCTTCTTTCTCCATAAAACAGAGACAACAACACTCTCAAGGAGTGTTGTGAGTATTAAGGGAAAATTTATGTAAGGGTCTGGACCCTAGGAGATGCTCTCTAAAATCTTCTCCCTTCAGGGAAGTTGGGGACTCAGGAATTCTACTGTACTCTGGAGCTCTTCTGCCTTTACCCAGGAAGGTAACTAGAGGTTTATTGCCCAGTCATGCACAGCTCAAAAAATTATTGCTGAAGATTGTCAAAAAGGCTTACAATTCAGGAGGGTTTTTGTTCATTTAGAAGCAAAACAATTAGTTTTGTGGTTCAGCAAGATCTCGAAGTGTGCCTCTGAATGTTGTGAAGGAGGGTTCAAAGAGACTTTCAACTGCTCCTGATACAATTATGAAAGTGATTTTGGCAGAGGCCAAGTGGACTCTGAGTTTAAAACAGCTCTATGGGTAAAGTCATTTCTCTGCAGGTTCACCAGAGGGTCATCCCATTATTTGCAGCGTTATAGTGCTTTGGGGATGCAGGAGATTTGGAGAAGTGGTAAACTGTTATAAAAAATGGCTACAATCATTCTCCTACCTGTGCCCAGTGCCTCCAACACTGACTCTAGGCTTATCCATGCAATTTGCTTTGGACAACAGAACAGTAGGAAATGTGATGTAGACTTATCAAAGGAACTTGAGTATTGGAGCTTGCCTTCTATTGCAAGCTCTAATGGTGGACCCTGTGTCCACCATTCAAATTAGCTTGAGCTAATGTGATGGAAAGACTGTATGAAGGATAACTGAGGTGCCCCAGCCAACAGATTATCAATTACCAGACATATGTGTGAGGCCATCCTAGATCACCCAGCCCCAGCCAAACCACCAGCTGACTACAGATCAGCAGGATTTGTCCAGACCAAAATGGTCCAGGTGACCCATATAATTATAATAACTGATAATTAAAAAAAAACTTTAAGCCACTATGTTTTGGGGTGGTTTGTTATATAGGCAAAGCTAAATTATAAAGATATTTATTGAATGAATACCTCGATGAACCAACAAGTATCTCACATTAGGAGAATTAGCCTTACCCCAGTGCATGAAGAACGGTTCAGAACCATGGACAGAGGCACAGGATGTGGCAGTATTTGAGTCAAGCTATGGATATGACAGGCCCTGGGGTAACAATGAGAACAGTAGCTTGGGGGTACAGCACAAGACAGATGTGTAGAGGAAGATGCCCCTGACATGGTGCTAGTGAGTCTCACCAGGCACCTATTAACTCAGGAAGCCCTCAGTCCCAGACAAACAGGACAGCTGGCCACCCTATGAGGAAGATGAAATGCTACACTCCCTCCTGTTCCAGAGCCTGATCCCCAGCTGTTTCTCCCACATACTATGTGATGACAGGCATTGTGAAGGAGCATGCAGAGGGGTGGTTCCATGCCCACCGGACAAACCAGGACGGTCGGCTGGTCACCTGATTCCCCAAGTTTATGCAACTAGAGGGTAGTAGGTAGAGGGCATGGGGAGGCAGGGGGCTCAGTTGTTGGCTGCCTGGCCGAGATTCACTGGGAAGTGATTTTGGCTTAGTTTTTTAACTACCTCTCCTCCAATTCCTGCACACACCCTGGCTTTCCATTTTTTCACTGGAGAAAGTCAGGCTTTGTGTCAAGGGAGTCTGGAGCTCATAATTTCATAACAACAATAATGTCTTGATTTTAGACAGTATTTAGACTTTGACAGGTCCTTTTATGCCTACATAGTATATAACCGGGCTTGATCTTCATAACCCTTTTTGAGAAAAGCAGAGAATCCAGGTGCATTCCCATTGTCCAGGGCACCCACTAGCATCTTCTTCCTTTTTGTCTTCTAAGATAGGGAAAGGCAGCCCAAACAGCACCCAGATCAAGAGCCTAGACCAGGGATTCTGCTGCCTGAGACTTTCTAACTAGGTAAGTTCTCTTATGGTTCAACATTCAGGAACATGAAATGGACTCTCTCACCCTTATGTTCAAATGAGATGGGGTTTCACCATATTGCCCAGGCTGGTCTCGAACTCCTGACCCCAAGTGATCCACCCGCCTGGACTCCAGTCATTGAACCCCTATAAGCTCTGAATTTCCAAGAGTCTCGGAAAGCTGGGGAGACCTGGGTCTTTGTTTGTCTTATGGAGCCTATTTAAGGGGTCTCCTGGACCACTGCCTGCTTTCCTGGCATTTGTGCTGGTGGGGCTCCTCAAAGTGAGTGGCAGGGGTGATCATTCTTGTTTGCTATACATTAAGGATAGCCTGGGTACTCAGGAAGGCACTCAGAAGGGGCTGCCCAGATGATTCACAGGCTCATGTTACCCACCCACGGACAGGGCAGGGACATCAGGGCCCCAGGGCTGATTGCATCCTAGGCCTTGGATGCCTCCAGGACTCTCTCCCCACCTCTCTTCTGCTTTTCTCTGCACACCAGCTTTGATATCTCAGGCCACCTTTCTCCATGAGGCTGGAGTCACAGCTACTCAGCTTCACCCCTAGAAAGGAAGGGGCTCTCTATTTCATTTTGAGAGAAATCTCAGGGAAGGCCTCTGACTGGCCTGGCTGGGGCCACATGTCTGCTCCTGTAGCCAGGCAGGTAGGGATGCTGTGGTGGGAAGCTTCATTCAGAGCCACCTGGTTGGAGTTGGAGAAGGAACAGTTCCCAGAAGGTGGGGAGTCATTGTCAGAAGGTGAGATGAAGAGCAGATAAAGCAAGTGACACTCACTGCAAAATTATCATTCTCACCTTTCGGGGTGAGGAGCAAATTCAGGGACCTCAGGCCTTCACAACATGGTCTGAGGTTTGATGAGCAAGAAGATGGGATTTGAACCTGGACAATTCAACTGTGAAGCCTATGGTCTTTCCACTACCACTTCCTGACAACGTTCCATTCCCATACAGCAGTAAGAGAGTGAACAAGTGATTTCTCTGGGACCAGATATAGCCCTGGGTGGCTGTGGGATAGATGTCTGGGTCTCAGGGCTATTTTTGTAAGGCAGTAGTATTCTCATGGGAGAGTCCTGGGCTGGGGATCAGGAGACCTGGTGCATTTATCTTAATTCTCCACTGCCTTCCTGTGTGACCTTGAGAAAGTCACTTCCCTTCTCTGGGTTTTAACATTTATCTGCCAAATGGCGATGATCATCCTGAGTCCCTCCCATAGGCATTGAGTGGAACTAATGAGATAATTCTGTGAATGAGCTTTTGAAAGCTGAAAAGCCCACACAGATGTGAGGATTATTCTTATGATCCTGGGCCCCATAGGATTAGCTTAAATTTATGGCAACAGGAGGGATGGGGGCTAACAGAAACGTCCAGATGTCTAGCAGCCTTGCTCAAATAATGCAATACAACCTGCTTTGCAGGGTGGCCTCCTGATTTATTTATTTATGTCAGGCGGCTCATGCTGGGCTTCCTGAATCTTCTTTAGACAGCCTTTCACCTCTGTCCCTGCTGCCCTGGGTCGGGGTTCACGGGTTCCTTTTCTGACTGTGTGTAAAGCTGGCCACATGGTTCTGGTTTTCTCTTCTCTTCTTTCTCCTGCGGGCCAAGAAATGAGGACACTGAACTACTTCTTCTTGGGATGACGGAATCTTACAAGTTTATTTATTGTTTCCTGGGGGAGGAGACACAGTCCGTTGGAATTGGAAGTGATGAGAGATTGCCATCCAGTTCCATAGGAGGCCAATGAGAGGTTACAGGAAGGGAGGACTCTACTGGTAGACACTCCTAGAAACCCCAGGCTAATGTGAAACTCAGTAATTTTGTTTTTAAACTGCAGGGCCTCTCAGAGCCTTCAATATGTTGCTTGTTATCAGTAAGGGGATATAGCAGCCACATTTCCTCAATTTTTGGGGCCATTTTTTTCCTCTGACAGTGTTTTTGGGACCAGTGTCCCCCTGAACACACGGAGGGACAGAGCAATTGAATGTCATGCCCTGATTTCACAGATGGGGGCAGGGAGGTCCAGCAAGGAAAGTCAGGTGGAGCAGAGACCCATTCCTTGCCCCTGCCCTGGGTCCCTTTCCGAAGCGCCGCCCTGCTCACATCTGCCGCAAGACACTCTGCTTCCACGAAAGTGCGGGTTGTTTTACAATTTGGAGGTGCCATTGGGCCCCTTGGAAATAAGAGAATGTGCACTTTCTTGGCAAAATATCCAAAGTAAGGGAGAGTACGAATGTGATCAAGAATGCTGAGTGTGGGAAGACATTTGGTTTTTGTTTACATCTAGGACCAGACCAGAGGGAGTGAGGTCTATGTATCCCACGATAGAAACTGAGATGCAGCTTATGAAGCAGAGGCTGCCAATGGCTCACTCACCTCCTTTGTGAGAGCCTGCTGTGTGCTCCAGGAGCACGGTCCATACACATGTCAGGTTGAAAGACAACCCAGGAGCTGTCCAAGGTATGTGTTCTGAGGCCCAGATGAGTCATACCCAGTGGCGAGGGTGCTGTGGTTTGCAGGAAGAAGGGTGAATATAATTCGACTTACCATTAGGAAATACCTGCTGGTCTTCAGGGACTGTTCTAGCAGCTTTGCACATATTCACTCATCTAGTTCTCACATCAGCTCTGTCATATAGGTGCTGTCACTGTCACTGCAGTATTACAGAGGAGGACAACAAAGCAAAGAAAGGTTAAAGGGCTTGTCCGAGGCCGTAGGACCCATAAGCAGTAGAGCCAGGATGGATCTCACTCCAGCAGGCTGACTGTGGAACCCGCACTTTTAAGCCACAATGCTGTACCACTGCTAGGTAGTATTAGAGAGGTGTGGAAAATGCTGCTTTGATTGGCTCTGACATCCATAGAGATGATCATAAAAGCAGAATATTAGAGCTGGAAAAAGCTTCATCAGTCATTCAGTCTACTCCATTATAACTGATGTAGGAGAGGCCAGGAGGGCAACAGACTGGCCAAGGTCAACAACGTTCAGCCATACTAGACTCAATGAAATTGAACTTCCTGACAATGATGGGAATAGCAAGTGTCTCCCTGCCCTGAGTCAAACTCCAGCCATGTTGTCTCTCCCCCTCCTTCACCTCCAGACTCAACTTGGCCCCACTTGGCCCACCTGGCAGCCTGGACCGAGCATTGTTCATTGAGTCCCACACCCACATGGCTCCAGAGTCAAACTGCCTTTCATGCTGAAGAATGGAACTGACACTCCCAGCCATATCTCCCCTACCCATACTTATCTGTTAATCCAACTTAAAAAAAAAAAAAAGAAAAAAAAGACAATGAAAACGGAAATACTTTAAAACATTGTGTGTGTTTTGGGGGTGTGTGTGTGTGTGTGTGTGTGTGTGTGTGTCCAAATCTCTTTCCCTGAAATATCACAAAGCATTGCCATCCCTACTCCAATACCCTCTATCCATTAATGGTCTTTATGATTCAATAAACAGGATTTCAGGCTCTGCCCCCTCCCTCTATCCTACCCCTACTCCAGGAGAACACGGGCTGCTTCCAGTGTAGCTCATATTAAGCTGTGCAGTTGACGGATCTTTAATCTTGCCGAACACATGTTGAGAAGAATAAAACCAATTTTGTTTAGGAAACCAAGTGCCACACTCAGCTGGAAATTAGCTCTTTGGGTAATCTTACCCCTTATTTTGACCAAGCAGACCAGGCAGGATTCCTCGGGTAGCCCTGGAAAGCCTCAGACTCCTTGAGTTCAAGGAAGGAGAGAGAGAGAGCGAGTCTTCATTGAGGATCCCTGCCCCAAATCCTTTTGATTCTCTCCTTTCAGTACAGAAAGCAGCTCCAATCCAGGCTGCTTATGGATCAAGGCTAATCTGGATGTAATTCCCTGTCCAGCTCGCTGCATCCTTAGCAACACATAAATACAGATTAAAGGGTTATATAAATGCAATTTTCTAATTAATCAGTGCAAATCCAGCTACTGTGGGGGGCATTGGTTTCAGTTTTTATGTGAGAGGTTTTCTTCTTTGAGTTCAGTTCACAGATGCAAGTTCTGTTCCCGTGATTCCTAGTGTTAATGATCATTGGGCGATCAAGAGGTTGAACAGTTTCCAATAATGTGCCTGTCATGGCCCCAAGTCCTTGAGTTCTCAGCAGGAGATTTTGAGCCATGGACAACGGAAAGAATCTGAGCTCAGGGCCAGTCAGGTCAGCTTTGATCCTGGATGTGTGGCCTAGGACATGTTACCTAACCACTCTGGGCCCCAATTTCCTCGTTCTTAATAAGATGATGAGACCTGCCTCCTGGGGTTACTGTGGAGATTAAATACCATGTTTGAAAGTGCATAGCATGGCATCTGGTGCATTGGTGACTATTATTATTGTTTGCAATTGAAGACAAAGGTTTTCGAAGGTTCAGTGCAGGAAGAGATAGTCAATAATCTCAGGCCTGAGTCTCCTGCTTTCTTCTGACTTGTGTATTAGTATTTGCCTTGTATAGAGAACAGGGTTCATGAATCCAGGAGGGGTGTGGTCTCCCCAGATTTTTCAGACCTCCTTTCCTCATTGTCCCACCAACCTACACACACACATACACACACACTCACTCTCCTATGTTGGATATATTATTCACAAAAGTGCACATTCTGTGATTTCCAAGGGCCCCAAAGGCACCTCCAAACTGTAAAACATGGAGTTTGGAGTCATGGAGGCAGAGGGAGTTTCTTGGTGCAGATGTGAGCAGGGTGGTGCCTTGAAAAGAACCCTGGGGCAGGAACAAGGGAACAGATCTGAAGGAGGTTAACTCAAGTGTTGGCCACACAAAGGGTCGGGGGAAAACACATTTTATAACAATATCCATAAGGATGACAATAATAATAATAATAATAATAATAATAATAATAATAATTGTGGTGATAAGAATAGGGATGAGGATGGGCCAGGCATGCTGTGGACTTTGTCTCACTGTATCCTTAATGACAAACCTACGATGTGGATATACCAATTCTATCCCCAGTTTTAAAATGAGGAAACTAAGAATTGAAAGATTGAATGGCCTGCCTTATACTGCAGAGCTTCCCTTAGATTGACTGCCTTTTTCCTCCCTCTCTTCATTCCTCTAATGTCTTCCCCCGGTGTGTGTGTGTGTGTGTGTGTGTGTGTGTGTGTACCTCCTACTCAAGCCCCCATGTATGCTAACACACACATCCCCCCAAGCACTCATGCTGCCACATGCATCCCGGCAGGAATGTCACACGTCTGCTTTGGTCCATCAATGCCCAGCCTGCCCTGCCAGTGCCTGCTCACAGTGGAAAACCTTCCTGAGGATGAGCCGCAGAAAGGAGACGGCCAACAGAGAAGCGGGAAAAAAGGCTAAGTTTGAGAATATTTTCCAAACTGGATGATTTTTGTTATTTCAGGCTCAGGTCATGTTACCACCAACGAAGTCAAGCAGGGCCACAGGTTGGTGGGCCCTGAAGACCCACTTTATGGAGTGACTCGGCAAGCCCAGCATTTCTTGCAGACACAGGGACCCCTACACAAATCAGAAAGCTGCTTTTCTCTGAATCGTTCTCCAACTTTCCCAAGGCCTAGGCTGCGACTGCTGACCTCATCTATGACCTCTTCATCTGTGTCCTTGGGCAACCCCTGGGCATCTCTGGTCCTCCTCAACTTTCCTATCTGAAAAATGAGAAAAGAACTAAACCTTGCTTATCCATCTCGAAGGCTTATCATGAGGTTCCAAGGAGAACATACAGGAGAAATTGTTTTCAAACTGGTGAGATGGGTAGGGATGGTGTGGAGAGGAAAGAGGAAAGCGCTTACAGAGAACGAGCGCTTTTGAAAACGGAGGTTAGGCGAATTCAAGTTGTTTCGTTTGCGACTCTCTGTCACATTAGAAATGCTAGGGCTGGGACTGCCCAAGCAGCCTGGGAAGCTCTGAGTGCTGTCACTTTAAAAGTAAAGTGAAGTGTTCATTAGCTGGGCTATTTTTTCAGGTGTGTTCTAATTGTACTAATTAACTCTAAGGTAGATTTTAGCACTCCAGCCTCCATCGCTGCCTTCAAATGCCAAAACAAATCTTGCCATAATTACCAGCAATCCTTTTCATTACCGGCTGCCTAATTATCCTATTAATAGCACATCCTAAGAGACAGTATTTGCTTGGCAGGCAAATATTTGTTTTTAAATGAGCAAACACAAAGACAAACTGCTCTGTTTGCAGAAGGATTCCAAAATACAAAATGGTTTATATTCGTAGAAAAAATAATAATCCAAGTAAAACCAAATGCTTAATCTATTTGAAGCATTTGAACATTAAAATATAGTTTTTTTGCCCTGGTTTCAGTCCTTCCTTGCTTGAAAGATTTTTAAGACTTTCCTGTCATATGGACTTGGATATCCTATTGGGTTGGAGATAAAGTTAGTTAAAGAGGGAAAGACGAAGACAACTGACATGGAATAATGTTAGAGCCAGAGGATTGTGGAACCTTGAGAGGTTTGATTCCCATACCTGGCTGATCATCAGAGTTACCTGGGAAGAGATGGGTCAAACGCATCTTCCCAGGCCCGCTGGTTTCTTTCTTCCTTTCTTCCATATAGAAGTGTATTGTTCAAATGAAAATAAATTTACCTCCTCAGCTCACCCCCATTCCATCCCCACTCCAGTCTTTTCCTGCTATTATCGCATAGATGCCTATGAATATGTACAATTGCCTTTTCCTTTTTTGAAAACAAGAATGAGCCTGTAATCCCAGCTACTTGCGAGACTGAGGCAGGAGGACTGCTTGAGGCCAGGATTTCAAGACTAGCCTGGGCAACATAGCAAGACCCTGTCTCTAAAATATAAAAATCAGAAAATAAAACAAGGAAGAAATCATACTATCTGTTAGATTGAACAATTTGCAATTGCTGACATGCGAGTGCTTTATAACCTACCAAATGGAGATTTCACATGGTTCAATTTAAGACACTGCTCTGTATACGTTGCCACATTAAAAAAAAAAAATCTATAGAGTGTTGTATTAGGTTGGTGCTGAAGTATTTGCCATGACTTTTAATGGCAAAAACCACAATTACGTTTGCCCCAACCTATAGATGAAGGCAGCACCACTCTCTACAGATGGCCCGTCCACTTCCTTCTACTTTTCAGGTTTATGAACTGCAGAGAATTGCTGCGACGCCGGCCTCTCTACCTCCCCACCTGGGTCTCCCTTCCAGTCTTGAGATCCTGTCCCACTTGTTCTGGGTGCCCTCCCCTGACTGTACCAACCTTTACTGATATACCTCCAAGCTTGTCATTCTCACCCCCGACAACGTTTTACCATTTAACTAGAGATTTTAAAATATTGTCAATGTTGTCCACTGTTTAACTACTCTGACCACCACTCCCACCTCAGAAACCCGTATTGACTCCCAAAAGCCTCCTGGGTACACAGTCCTCCCTGGGTGCTGAACAGTCTCCATGCATGGCCCCTCTGGCACCTCCTGGGTACACAGTCCTCCCTGGGTGCTGAACAGTCTCCATGCATGGCCCCTCTGGCACTCCAGCTTGGCTCCTATTGTCTTGGTTGCTGCTGCTGTCATCCCAGAATGCCTGCGACTGGCACACAGTAGGAGGTCAATTAGAGGTCCTTTTAGGAGCTGAGTACACCCTCCACTCATATCAGGCTCTTTACAAAGATCTGTGATTGTTGTCCCATGGTCCTTATCGGTCTCAGTTTCCTCATCTGTCAAATGCGTTGGCTTCGCTGCACTGCTGTAGGGTTAAATAAAATCTCTATAGTACCTATTGAACACCTGCCACTTAGCAGGGATTAATTAAACGGTAGTTATTATTACTATTAGAGCTGATTTTAATGGTGTAATTTGGCTGTTGGTTTGAGAGAGATATTCTTTTGTTGTTGTTGTTGTTTTTTGAGACGGAGTCTCACTCTGTCGCCAGGCTGGAGTGCAGTGGCGCAATGGGTCACTGCAACCTCTGCCTCCCAGGTTCAAGTGATTCTCCTGCCTCAGCCTCCTGAGCAGCTGGGACTACAGGCACGTGCCACCACGCCAGGCTAATTTTTGCATTTTTAGTAGAGACGGGGTTTCACCATGTTGGCAAGGAGGGTCTCAATCTCTTGACCTTGTGATCTACCTGCCTCGGCCTCCCAAAATGCTGGGATAACAGGCGTGAGCCACCGCGCCTGGCCGAGAGAGATATTCTTTGCCACGTTAGAAATATATTTTTATACATTTTTTTCTTAATTTTCTGAGATTTGAATTCAGAATATGTTTAAATTCATTGAATAATTGTTATCAAACATAAGTTAATTAAAATATTTTAGACCAAGGCGGGCAGATCACTTGAGCCCAGGAGTTTCAGACCAGCCTGGGCAATATAGTGAGACTTTATCTCTACAAAACATAAAAATAAAAATTGACATTGAAATGCCATATTACATCATTGGACTGCCTCATAGTAAATGATTCTTATGTTCCTGAGGTCAATCCTAATAAACCAGTGGATTGTTCTCTTGCTAGATTGCTGAATGCAATAGTTTATATCATACCATGTATTTTTACATTTATATTTACTTTTAAAATCTGTTAATCTTATCAGAATTCAACAATCCAGTTTTCTCTGATATTTAAAAAACATATATACCTTCTCTTTGAAGCATTTTTTCTTCCTTTTGCATTAATTTGATAATAGCATTTCAATATTTAATTGATTTTAATGTTTGTCCTTAGTAGTTTTGTATTGTTACATCTCCTTTCTTGAATCCTCATTTTTGATTCATCTCTCTGATGACTGAAGCATGTCTTAAGATACTTTTTTCTAGGAGAGCTATGTGGTTGACATATTTTCTGAGACTTGTATCATCTGAAACTGTCTTTATGTTGACCTATCAGGGGAAAAACAAATTTGTTGGGTATGGAATTTGTGGCCTTAACCTGTTCCCCATCAAGACTGCTTTAAAACACAGATCCATTTTCTTCTGGGTTATGCTGCTGTTGAGAAATTTAAGGTGAACCTTTTTTTTTTTTTTTTCAGCCTTAGTGCTCACAAGACGTATTTTAGATTTTGTAATTTCAAAAACTGTCCCTAGGGTAAGTCATTGTTTAGTAGGTATTGCTGTAGCACAATGAAAAACAAAAGATGTCTTCCATTTTGAGTTTAATTAGTGACTTTAATTCATTTGCTCAGTTTTCTTCTTCAGGGCATCCTTGGAAATACATTTTGCGAGAAACAGAGAGATAAAAACCTAGATCCGGAGGGATAAATTGACATGTACAGCCTCTGCCTCAGGCTTAAAAAATTTTTATTAAAGCGTTAAAAATTTACGTATTTGCTTTTTAATTTACACACAGTAAAGTGAACTCTTTGGCATAGAGTTCTATGAATTTTGATAATACTTGGTTATGTAATCAGCCCCACAATCAAAATACAGAACATTTCTCTTACCCCTTTCCCCCAAAATTCTCTCATGCTGACCCTTTGCAGTCAACTCCATCACCAACCCCTGGCAACCGTTAATCTGTTTTCTATTATCCAGGTTACTTTTAAAGAAATATTGTTCATTTTATTTAAAAAATAATTGTATATTAAACTTGCCCTTTTTTTCTTTTAGTGTACATTTCTATGAATTTTAGCACACATATAGGTTCTTGTAACTATGACCACAGTCAGTTCCATCACCCTTCAAAAACCCCTTATGTAGTTACTCCTCATCCCTCACCCCCACACCTAACTCCTGGCAACCACTGATCTCCATCTTGTAGCTTTTCTGTTTCCAGAATGTCATATAAGTGAAATCATACAGTATACAGCCTTTTGAGACTA